>NC_073695.1:130820974-131120974 GCF_029784165.1 Wyeomyia smithii
ATATATAATCGTTTTGTTGTCAAAGAATGAATTGTATATTTTTGATCAAGCATTCCAATGAACGTATGGTTTTTGCTGGAGAACCATGGACAAATTAAGAAAAACGTGTATTTTCCTAAATAATTATAAATTAAATTAGAAATAACCCGAAAACCAATGCCGTTAGAATGTTTACTACAAAGAGCTTTTTGATTCAAAATGACTCTCTGCATCTTTTAAAATCATCAGAATACAAATATTTTGAAAAATGTTTAAATTAGAATTTTCATAAAAAAATTAATCTACCATAAAAAAATTATTTTTCATTTCTCCTTCCTGGACTTGTTTTAAAAGTTGCGTATTAACGTCAAGTTTCTTTAAAAATAAATAAAAAAAAATTCAACTCCTTGTTTTTTTATTTGAAATTTAATGTTTATTTTTATTTTTTTTTGGTCAGAAATTTTTTTTGTACAGTGTATATTTTTTATGATGCATTTTTGATTCGCTACAACTCATTCTCAAACAGTTTTTCTATATAACCAACGGTTTCTGGGCTACAATGCTTCGAATAAAACCTATGCCAAAAGGCATACGCCCTTTTAGAATGTAACTCATGGGTGTAAAAAATCTCTCCACCTGTGAAAAATGCTCAGTTTGCTAAGCCAAACACGTGTGCAAAATTTCATTCAAATCAAAAATGGTCGATTAAATTTTCGCGTATTTCCAGGCGATTTGAAATGATTTTGATCTAGTATAAAGCGCTTTTCCTGGCACTTACTGAGAGTAAGAAATATAAGGGTTAAATTAATTTTAAAGTTTTTTCATCAAAACAATATAAAATTCAACCAATGCAATATTGTTCAGACCTCGAATTACACACGACTAAGATGTTATACTCAAATTCAGCAAAAGTAATCACGGACCAGTTATATTTCAACTATTCATGAGAAGGGTAAAAAACTGAACAATGTTACACCGCTGATCAATAATACCCCGTTTTACGGTAATCAAAATTTAAAAAATTATCTTACTGATCGAACTCTGCAGGTTGTCTATAATAATACAAAATCTGATAGATTTCCTGTCAGAGCAGGTGTGCTTCAAGGTTTAGTCTTGGGTCCAGTCCTGTACAACATATTTACTTCAGATCTTTCTGATTTACCTTCAGGATGCACAAAGTCATTGTTCTGCGATGACACAAGCATTTCCGTGAAAGGAAAAGTCTTCGATTGCAGAAAAGTTGAGATATTTTTTCTTCCTACTTGCAAAAGTGTAAAAACTCTCTCAATGCTTCTAAAACGCAAATGATAATTTTTCCCCATAGGACTAGGGCTTATTTCCTCAAGCCAAACAATAACCAAGTTGTCAAGATGAATGGGGTCATTTCATGTTGGTTTGACAAGGTTAAGTACTTGGGACTAACTTACGATAAAAAAACTTATTTTCAAAGAGCACATTGAGAGTATACAAGCAAAGTGCATCAAATATACAAGCTGTTTATATCCTCTCATTATTCGAAACTTATGAACTTTGTTTAAAGAATAAACTTTTGATTTACGAACAAATTTTTAGACCAGCAATGCTTTATGCAGTACCGATCTGGTCAAGTTGTTGTTTAACAAGGAAGAAAACGCTTCAAAGGATTCAGAATAAAATTTTGAAACGTCCTCCTTGGTGGTCCTCGAATTACATAGACTCACTGGTGTTGAAACATTAGAAGCTCTGTCATATAAAATTATTAACAATTTTCGACAAAAATCGTTGCAGTCCTCAATTGCTGCGATAAGCTCTATTTATAGCCAATAAGTTAGCAATTAAGTTAGTTGTAAGTTTACTTCCTCTTTTTTGACAAGTAGGTTTAAATCCCTACGAATGACAAGTCTTAACAGCGATAGATGCGAAATCAAACATTATTCTGCTCCGTAGAATGCAACGAAATTGGAATGAGAACTTAACAAGCTATTGCGTCGGAAAATGTAGTAATTGAAGAGCTTCGGAAGGTCATCAATGAAGTCCATGCACTGCGTGAGGAAACTGCTCAATCCCGATACTCTCTAGAGCATGCTATCAAGGAGGTTGAACCTAGCCAAGAGTTTCTAAGCAGCGAATTCGATGATGCTGTTGCTGAAATGAAACAACTGAAAGTTGGCCACAATACATTGGAAAAGGATATCAATGAAATTCGTGTGAAATATTCTGAGCTGAATGAAGTGGTTGCTAGCCTGGAATCTGAAGTCGATCGCTTCAAACGTACTGAACTATCCAGAAATGCCATACTGTTAGGAGTTCCTGCAAGTAAGAACGAAAATGTGCCAGCAGTAGCAGATATACTGGGATTGTCGTTGGTCGGTAAAATAGTTGAAGCACGGAAACTTGGCGATTCCAAAAGTGAAGGGAAGTCACCACCTATCAGAGTGGTATTCGACAACGAAGACGTAAAAGAAGAGTTGTTTGCGAAGAAAAAGAACCACGGTCAACTGGAAGTATCATCTCTCGGTAACACCTATGCTACTAGGGCAGACAGGATCACGATAGGGGATGAAATGACACCTTTTGGATTGGAATTGCTACGGGATGTTCGTTAGAAGCAAGAACGATTGAAAGCTAAGTTCGTGTGGCCAGGAAGAGATGGAGTCATTCTAGTCAAACGAACAGAGACGTCAAAGGTGGAATACGTACGTAATCGTCAAGATGTCAAAAATCTGGAACGTATTTCAAAACGGGATCGGAACTCATCATCGTCGCCTGAAGGACCACCGTCGAAGCGCTAAGAGGCCAATCGTTCAACGACAGTTAGATTTATTTAAATAAAAATGAACTCTAACGAGTAATTATGTAATTATGAAACTTTTGAAGATTGTATTTTAAACAAAACACACTTGAATATAAACGTTAGTTCCTTCAAAATCAAAATAAGGGGCATGAATTCACCTACAAAATTCGATGCTATATATCAAGGAATTTTTGGATAGATATGCGAGTAGGATAGATGTCATAGTAATAGCTGAAACGTGAGTGAGAGAAGGTTGTACTGATTTTTTCCATCCATTTAGGATTCAAAAGCGTGTTTTCGTGCCTGTTAGTCAATGAAACCAGCGATCATTCTATGATATTAACATCTTTGAAACTTACTTCAGAAAACGAAATGCAACTGTTAACGAAGCGAATAACGAATCATAATCAACTGAACGAGCAATAAGCCATTGCACTTAACACAATACCGATAGCACACAATAAAACGACAAGCTAAGCCCGGTTATAAGCAGATACAACGAAATCTACTATGCGTCGACTAAAGTTGTGGTTGTACAGGTAAAGGTTAAAGGATACTGCCCATGGATGACTTTGGAAGTCTGGAGAATGATGAAAATCAAGGAAAACCTTCTCAAGGCTAGTCGGAGACATCCAGATAACGATCGTACTAAAGAGCTTCTTAAGCATGCGTCAAAAAAGCTGCAACAAATGAAGGACCGAAGTAAAAGTGACTAATACCGACGTGTGTTGTCAAACTCATCAAATCAAAAATCTTGGCGAATGATAAATGAGCTTTTGGGACGTAAAGTTAAACAGCAACGTGCGATTTCATTGCGGGTCGGAGATGAGGAAATATCAGACGGAAATCGAGTCAGTAATGCATTTAATGCATGTATGGAAATTCTATACCATGCCCAGAGCACCGCTCTGTCAACATACCATGTATCAACAGATTATGCCATAGGTATGCCAAGGGTGGCATAGAACTTCACGCAGCCTCCTGCGGTGCCACAGGCAAGCAAACTCGAATAAAATAAACAAGTGTTGTGTTGTAAACAAAACAGAAGCCGTGCGGCGACAATACTCTCGCACTCTCGTCTGTACTTTATCATACATGCAGTACTAGATTAGGTTAAGAGCTTAGTAAGGTAAACAAAGAGTGGAGAAAGTCTCTCACTCTGAGTTACCAGTAGGGTTTATTTAAGTAGTGATGTACGAAATAAAAATTAATTAGTTCGCTCAAATCTTGAGTTTTAATTCCGTGTGTATAGCACACGTACAGGGGTTTCAGAAAGAAGTCCCTGGTAGGGTATCAGACCCCTACATTAAGTGGTGACAGGTGGTTCAGGAAAAGAACCCTTCAAAGACAATTCGTTAAATACATTCGCGTCAAAGTTAGTAATTTCGTCGCGGATTATGCTTGTCGACACGTGATCGGGTGTGATTTAGTTTTGCTTCGAGTGACTTGGAATTACTTTCATTAGTGAAAATACAGTCTTCCATCGACCGCAGCTAGCTGAAGTGGCAAAGAAACAATTACGAAACACGGTGCAACACAATATCAGACGGTAAGCGAGTCAACAAAGAATTTAATGTTAGGTGTTTAATTATAAAGAGAATACTCCCACAGACCGTTATTATAAAACAAAATGCACCAAAGAATCTGAGCACACCATTCTATTCGTTATGACGTCCAGAATCTCTGGTCAAAATTTCAAAATCATCATACGGTACATTTTTGAGTAATGCCCCCCCCTGAAGGTCGTAAAGTACAAAAAAGTTATATAAAACCGACGAAATACTTATTGTAAAGCACGTTTTTCAACCACCATTTTATGAAATAACTTCCAAAATAGTTTCTACACATACTAAGGGATATATTTCGAGACATTAACAATTGGTGGAAAGATTTATTTGAAAAACCCACAGTGCACAGTGGTCTAAACTCAAAAACTCGTGATGGTTCTAAATTCGACTGTGAAAAATTGATTTTATGTACTCGATGTCTTCAGCAAAATTGTTTTATAAAACAAGGCCCTACTTTTGGCGTTTTTGGTTTTTCGATCAATCCACCTAACAGTTAGATAAAAAAAATATTTTCTCTAATTTTCAATACATCAGATTGCTTCCTTCAGCAAAGTTGTGGAAAATTTTAAAAGAAAAACAATTGCTGAATATTGCGATGCCCTATCTGTACGGACACGACAAAATAGAGTTTTTGCGGACAACTTCTCCTTAAAATCAGTTTTTTGTCTATAACTTTCTGTGATTGTCAAAACAATAAATTTTACAATGTCTTCAGGGAAGCTTAGTTGAATGAGTAAAATCTTAGAAAATTTTGCATTGTTTTGACCTTTACAGACAAAATTATAGACACAAAACTGATTCTAGGGAGGAGTGTTCCGCAAAAAAACTCTATTTTGTCGTGTCCAACGTACAGATAGGGCATCGAAGTATTTAGCAATTGTTTTTCTTTTGAAATTTTTCACAACTTTGCTGAAGGAATCAATCTGATATATTGAAAATAAGAAATTTTTTTTTATCTAACTGTTAGGTGGATTGATCGAAAAACCAGAAGTAAGGCCTTGTTCTATGAAACAATTTTGCTGAAGACATTGAGTACATAAAATCAATTTTTCACAGTCAAATCTAGAACGATCACGATTTTTTGAGTTTAGACCACTGTGCACTGTGGGTTTTTCAAATAAATCTTTCCACCAATTGTTAATGTCTCAAAATATAACCCTTGGTATGTGTAGAAACTATTTTGGAAGTTATTTCATAAAATGGTGGTTGAAAAACGTGCTTTACAATAAGTATTTCGTCGGTTTTATATCACTTTTTTGTACTTTATGACCTTCAGAAGGGTATTACTCGAAAATGTACCGTATGATGATTTTGAAATTTTGACCAGAGATTCTGTGCACTGTGGGATTTTCAAATAAATCTTTCCTCCAATTGTTAATGTCTTGAAATATAACCCTTGGTATGTGTAGAAACTATATTGGATGATATTTCATAAAATGGTGGTTGAAAAACGTGCTTTACAATAAGTATTTCGTCGGTTTTATATCACTTTTTTTGTGCTTTACGACCTTCAAATGGGCATTACTCAAAAATGTACCGTACGATAATTTTGAAATTTTGACCAGAGATTCTGGACGTCATAACGAATCGAATGGTGTACTCAGATTCTTTGGTGCATTTTGTTTTATAATAACGGTCTGTGGGAGAGCACCGTGTATATATATATATATATATATATATATATATATATATATATATATATATATATATATATATATATATATATATATATATATATATATATATATATATATATATATATATATATATATATATATATATATATATATATATATATCTGGAAAGTTGGACGAATTCGTCATTTGATTCTATCTGAGGAGAAAATTAGTTTTATAAGTTTCAGGCAGAAACGCTTATATTTTGTCGCGGAAGTGCTGCGCATTGCGCGTGTGATATTTGCACCACCCGGAACTGGTTAGAAGTGGCCAGAAACAGTAGTGGATATCGGTTCAGCTTAGGACTGCAATTTTTCCCTCTGCAGTATAGTAGTGCGTGGAGTGTGTTGGAAGAACGAAGATTAGCAGGACAGCTGACAAGAAAAAGCTTAAGTTAAGCTAAGAAAAAAAGAAAAAAATCGTCTGTGGTGTAATCCAAGCCTCGTAATCTGCAGTTTAATATAACTCAGCTGAGCAACGAGTGAAGGAAAAGACCGTAAAAAGGAGTTATTCTGGATCGAACTTTCAGGATGAGTATGCTGCTAGGGTAAGTGAATTTTGTTTTCTGAATAACATGCGGATGATATAACGCGAAAGTTTTGTTTTTTGTGGTGAATGCATCCATCACAACGATGTACGGAAACATCTAGAATTGTTGGAAGTGTAAGTTTTGCGGTGAATGATCCATCACAGTAACTTACAAAATTTGAAATTATGCACACAAGAAAAATGCCCGATGTTGAGATTTGCCGGGTTGTTTAGTAAGAAAAAAAATCCTGACAATCATTACGAGACCGCTTTAGGATAGATGCTTACGGGAGCTTGTGTTCCACGCTACAGTCAATTTTAATGTTTTCAGGAGGAAGTGATCGGATGCACAGTAATAAACCGAGGAGTTTTCTTTTTGTTGTTTTACATTTCCGCTGACGATACAAAGAAAAAGGAATATGTGAAAAAAAATAATAAGATGTATAAAAAAGCCCGATTAAAAAGCAGCGGAAAAGATTGATTATAAAAAAATATGGAAATAATGAAGTACTAAATAAAAGAGTAAGTATTATTCCAAAAATAATATACGGTAAATCGAAAAAAGGAAAGGATTTATCGCTGGAATAAAAAAAAAATAAATGAATAATAATGCAAAAAAAAAGAGTTTTGACATTGAAAGTTATACGGGCACTTTGAAAAAAATATTAATATGTAAAGGGTAACCGCTCCTATATTCATCTCAGTACCTATATTCATCTCATCACGCCTTTTTGATTACTTTATCGTCAATTTTTTCCATATTTTCAACGTAAAACTTTCAGCCACCCGAGAAAATCGAGAAGCAAATAGTTTTACTTTCAAAAATTTGTAGAAATTTGACGGTAAATTGGACAAATGAGAGAAATAAGATGAACATAGGTGCACCAAGCTGTTGAGATAAATAATGGAGCGATTACCCTATCATCTGAGTATCGAGAAATGAAACAAAAAGTAAAAACAAAATACTAAGTTTGTTAAACTAAGCATGTAAGTAGTAAATTTTTCTTTTCAGGAAGAGAAGATACAGTAATCATGCGCATCGGCGTTTTTTTCCCGGCGGTTCTCCACTTTGGTTTGTCTCTAGAGTTGGATTTTTGTTGATTACATTGTTGTGGCGCTTCATAAAGCACAATTTTGCGTTACTAGGAGCGCTAGGTAATTTCGTCCGAACAAGTGCGTGCTAGCGC
This sequence comes from Wyeomyia smithii, assembly GCF_029784165.1. Classification (NCBI taxonomy): domain Eukaryota; kingdom Metazoa; phylum Arthropoda; class Insecta; order Diptera; family Culicidae; genus Wyeomyia; species Wyeomyia smithii. The sequence continues at coordinate 130,828,686 of NC_073695.1, forward strand.
ATTTAATTTAAACGACATTTCGCCCCACGCTCAGTGGTATACAGTAAAGTCTTTTTCTACACGTTTTTTTTTACACGGTTTTATTTTACACGGTTCTTTTTTGCGACGATTTTCCAAATAACGCGATTTTTTTTACGTCGTTTTCTCAAATAACGCGGTTTTATTTTACACGGTTTTTTTTGCACGATTTTTCGTCTTCGCGTAAAATTGTTACAGTAAGTAACAGTAACGGTAGCAGACTATAGTAGGCTGTTTTTTACACAGTTTCATTTTTACACGGTTTTATTTTACACGGTTGTTTTTTACGACGTTTTTCCAAATAACGCGGTTTTTTTTACACGGTTTTTTTTGCACGGTACGTAAAATCGTGTAAAAAAGAACTTTACTGTAATTTAAAGATCCACACACGGAAGGCAAAATTTAGCTACCACATACGGGTTGGCACACCGGAGGCATCGTTCGAATACCACTCCAGAGAGTGTTCAGTTGCACGAGAATTTTCGCGAGAACGATAGCTCGCGCCCGTAAATAACTTCCACGGTTACGATTATGACTAAGGTTTTTTTTTAAATGTGCTCTCTTCCGTGTTTTAATGGCTGCGATTATGACGTATGATAATTTGCATTTGTACGTGCATAGGTGTTTGTCATCTGTTAGGCACATTATAACACAGTGCACAGAGGATCGCGAGAACGCCGTATAAGAGCGCGAGAGCGAATAGCACGCCCGTGAGATACCAATAAGTACGAATTACCTTCGGACAGTTGTACTAATTTGGTCTTATTAAACTGTCTCTTTTCTTTCCACGGCTCGCTACTGTCTGAGTGATGACGACACGTATGAGTGTTGGCACAGAACGGAAGGTCATCTGTGATACGAAAACTGCTATGTGCTCAGTGAATTTTGCAGGGCTCCCTAGGGGTGGAAAGAACGCTTTTTACACGGAAAATAAACAAACTTTATACTACTTTTATCGGAATCAATCAAACACACTGGTATTAATCTGTCGGCGAAAACACTACAACTTAACCCTGCTAAGCATCTGTAAGAAGGAAAACACATTATTTCTAGGGGCTTGACAACTTTATTTCATGAAAAATATTTCGGTAATGGTTGATATATATATATATATATATATATATATATATATATATATATATATATATATATATATATATATATATATATATATATATATATATATATATATATATATATATATATATATATATATATATATATATATATATATATATATATATATATATATATATATATATATATATATATATATATATATATATATATATATATATATATATATATATATATATATATATATATATATATATATATATTATATATATTAATAACTATCATTTATTTATCACATTAACTTCCCAACCATAGCGTATAGGACATGGTGAAACGGTTTGATCAACAAGTAGGCACGAGCGGGGAAGCGTTTCTTTATTTTGTACGGTTGAAGACGAGACATCACCAAGTGACAGCAAATAACTTTTTCTACTTGTTAGTAGATTCTTACTAACTAAGCAAATGAAAATCGCAAATTCATGTGTTTCAAGTTGTGAATTGCTTCTAAAATGAATGAATATCAGTAGCAAGGTATGTAGCTTTACCGGATTTATAATTTGAATGCATTGAAATAGTATATTATAAGATGCGATGAATTTTGGTCATCGGTTGTTTTAATAAACAACTTTAGTCTTTGGCATTTTTTTGCAATATAGCCGGTTGTACTTTTGACATACCGTTTTACTATGTTTCTATACATCAACATCACAACAACGATAATATGACTTCAAAGAGTTTTGATGTAACTAGAGGAGTGTCTGAAAATGCAACGATAAACACTTAGTAACAATGAATACAATCGAATTTTGCTCGTTGCACTAAATTCGTAGCCCAACTAGTGAAGGACTTTCACGCGTTGGGTTGAGCTATCCAGGTTGCAAGATGACACCGGTTGTTTCTTTTTGTTAGGATTACTAATCACCTATTGGGTTACGCAGTGTCTTGCCCCTAGCATTCTTCAAAACAGCTGACTCAGATACCGGCATAGATGATTGTAGAACTGTTCCTTTATTGTTTTTCAGTAATCTACTCCTTTTAACTGTGAAAATAATCAGATTATTAACACGAGTTACATAAAGTGAGAGTCGCATCTTTTGTTTTAAGTCCCTAATTACCATCTCGTTCAGAGTCCTCTTAAAGAATATTCGTATATTACGTAACGTGAAATTTGGCAATTTTCAAAACCCCCATCAACTAAGTAACGCAAATTTGCATGGTGGTCTTATGCAGTGTAACACTTCGCTGGATACCTTTCCTCCACCTCTCCCCTGAGCGCGTTATGTATTATACAAATATGAACGAACGCTAGAGGTAAGGCACTATTGATATACAATGGTGATTCGCTTACCGGTTGCTCCTTAGTCGGGGGTTTGTTAGTTGGGCCCTCATCCATCTAAAAAGCGCTCTTATGTCAAAATGGAACGACATTCAAATGCATGCAAGAAACCCGAAAAGTGAATAAATAATAAAAAAAAAATTTTACTACTCGTACTTGAGTTCATTTGTCATTGATTGTTGATGGTTACCTTTGATTACTTGAAAAAAATGACATTGATTACTTCGGAGTATTCCCAGGTTACGACGCATTTCGAAACCCCTTGAAACGAACCTCTTGGGATCCTTTTTTAGTGTTCTGTAAGGTTGTCACTTTCGGTTGTCAGCAAAGATACCAGATTTGTCAGCAAAACGATGATTTGTTTTGAATAGCAAGTATGTGCGGTTTTTTTCAATCTCCATCCCGCATAATCAATAACCATAAACGGATGATAATCCATATGGTTTAACGATACCCCATACAGTCGAAACTATATCCCGAACTAGTTGTTAGGCACGTTTTATGGTTATTGATTATGCGGGAAGGTTAACTACATTTTTTTTCCCTATGACTTTCTCAAAATGTGTGCAGATTTTTACTGATTTCTGCCTACTCGAGCGCATTTTTTCGAATCACGATTAGATTTTTATCAGATTTCAAAAAAAAAAGACTGCACAATGAAACCGGTACCTCTTACAATCGCATTATTCGTTGCTCTAGAAGCTAACCTGATTTTAATTAACCTTATTCAGCTTATTTTTATTTCAATGGCATGTCGCATGTCACATCAATGAGTAGAAAATCTATATTCTCCAGAATGGACTAGAGTCAATCGGCAAAACATTTAATATAATCTTATAAGAGGATGAAAATAGTTTATAAATTTCATTTTCGAATAAAAATGTGATTCATTTATTATAAATATTCGGAAAATTTGCGTTAAAAATCCATCTGTGCCATGATTTTTAAAAACTCAAAGTACTTTCTTTAGTTGAAAAAAAAAAAAAAAACTCACGAGCTGCATTTTTAATTTTAACAATTTTCAAAAATAGCCGTCTATGACACATGGTACAATTGTAAATGGAAGAATTGCAACATTAACGTTTTAAAACGCACGATTTTTCAATAACATTGATTGTTGTTCGTGTTTCAAATCAACATTTGTCGATTACAATACCTTCGTTACACTATTGTAATATGACAAACTCCACAATTGTGAATAATTGCGAATTTTACCCAAAAAGTTTTTGCATCGAACGTAATAGATTGTATTAAACGGGTTAAACTGTTGAAATAACCGTCAATTCAAAACATCGAATAAATTATGCCACATTATACCACTGGCAAAGCGGCAAAACGTACACGACAAATAAATATTGCCCGAGAGCACAGAAAATTCAATTGTCATTTTTCAGTCCTTTTTGTGTGCACTTTCTGTTCGATCATGTACCTAAAGTTGACCTTCCGTTCTCTGGTGTTGGCATAGGTCCGTACACATTGTAAACAGCTGTGCAAATTCACGGCCAAGGCTACGGCACATGGCAAGCGGTTTGAATTTTAGCCTACGAGGTTAAAATATGATTTCATAAATAAGGAATGGCACCTTATGCGTCTGATGTGAACATTTACAACGTTTGATTAGTTGTAAAATGGGTTTAATTACACTAAATATAAATGATTATTTAGTCATTTGATTACTATTAAAACCTGAAATTATTCATTTAATTGATAAAAATAAAAATAAATAAATAGTTTAACGTAAAAAATAAAATAGTTTTTAAAATAGTTTTAGCGTCAAATGGTTCGCACCTGGGCACTCAAATTCTTTGGAAAGAGCTTGGAATAAATTTACAGTTATTTAGAATGTAACTTTGGGGTTATTTTCTTTTATCAGAAAGAGTAATATTTATTGTAAAATGGAGTACACGTTTCCAAAAGCAGATGCCATGCAGTGCATCCCAGAATTTGATGGATCGCTAGACGAACTAGAAGCGTTCGTTTATCAGATCGAGCATTTTGCTCGGGAGATACCAGAGGGAGTATCGCTCCACTGGTTTATATTATTCTATTAAAACAAAAAGGCAGAGCTGCTGCCGCAATACATAGAATTAACGCAAACGCTTGGCCACTGGTTAAGCAGAATTTATTAAAGGAATTTAAGGATAATATACGCATCGAGGCAGTTATAAATCAAGTAGAAACATTGAAACAGGAATCGAAAGAGACCTTTCCTGATTATAAAAAGAGAATATTGAAAATTAAGGAGCAAATCGACTCCTACGAAATTAGTTGTACGAAGTCATGCATGATAGTCTTCGATTACATTTTATGGCGGGTTTGTGTGACACCGCATTGAAAGAAGCTGCTCAAGGTAAACGAGCGTTGAAGTTAGAAGAGCTGCTAGATGACTTAGAGGATTACTACCATGAGCGTAATCATATCTCGGAAATAGAAAATAGAATGCAGGGCCTAGGATGGGTCGAAAGACAGCGCGATGCGCTTAGACAATTTGATAGTAGCAGAAATATTTTCACAATTAATCACAAAGACGCTGATTATAGCAACAGTCGTTTTGGAAGAAATGAATATTATAATTACAAAAATAGGGATAGAATAATTTACAAACAAAACAATTATAACAATATATGTGGATCTAGCGACGGTAATCGATCTAAATACAATTACCGCACCGCGCGTTCATACCGGCGGAGCCAAGGGGACTACGTCCAAGGTTGGAAATATAATTATTATGGTCAAAATGGACCAACTGATAAGAGGTACAGGAATTCGTATACCCGGATGCCTCAGAAAATGCTTATGGTAGCCCAGATGAATGAAAAAAGTATTAATTTACAAAAAGAAGGTATTATGGATCCTGTTGCACAGGAGTATTTTTTTTTTGATCTAGCAGAAATTTGTGAGAATGTTGACTGGCGGAAATGTTCAGATGAACTCAGCAAGTAGGCAGAGTATGTTTGTTGGAATACGATATTGGACGTTATAAGTCATGACAGCGCAAGCGCCTGAGCACCTCAGCGTGACAGGCTGTAATATTGTAAGTAGTTCAGAGGAAACGCGAAGTAACGCAATAAAACAATAACAATATCGCACGCTAGCCTGGGGGCTAATGCGGTCTCGATCAACTAGATTAGTTGAGAGAATTCGTCATCGATATTGTTTTCGGCACATTTTGCATGTTGTAGGATAAGTACAACGATACACCGTGCCCCAGTGCTGAGTCGAGAAAATTTCCAGCTCGAAAAGTTCCTCGACCTGATCGGGAATCGAACCCGATATCACAACCTTGTGGGAGAGCTAGCCGACGGACATCGCTAACCACAGAACCCGGAAACGCAATCAAATAAATAAGATTGTTGGTCAAAAAAATGCCAACAGGGAATGTGCAAATCGCAGCGATGTTGTATAGACTACTGTATCACAAGAGTAATTTAAACACAAAATCCTGTCACGAAAGACAGATGAGCCCAATAAGTAAACTCGAGGCAAAAATTATTTATGAAAGGAAAAATGAGAATACCTGGATACCTAGGCGTGAAGAAATACGAAAAGTCGCCGGAAAAGATAATTGATTTTTTTTTTGCGTGAAGAAAGATTGGCCAATGGCCGAATATTAAGACGTAACGAGGGAGATAGTACCAAAAATGAGAACAATGACGGACAACAATAGAACTAGGAAAGACATTTGAATAGAGGGCTAAACTTTCCAGACGAGGGGGCTACAGACGTTAAGAAATTCCACCTATCTATGGTTAGTTAAGGTCGGGTGAATGGACACAACGGGAGTGACTACCCGAAACGATTGAGATGAATGCGTATCAGGTGAACGGACAAGGGAATAGTCATCCCAGTATGAATGGAAGTGCGAAATTTTTCTTTTATTTCCTAACCTTCTTATTTTTCAGGAATTACTATAACAGTCGGTCGCACCTCTGAACGGAAGGGGGAGAGGGATATGCAAGACGTTTGCATAGCAGGAGAGGAGTAAGTCATTTGTAAGTATGACTGATGACACAGGACAGACGAGGCAGCAGAGAAATTAGAGAAGAGGGAGAATTAAATAGGGGAAAAAATGAAGCAAAGGGTTGAAAAAAAAAACTGTTGCAAATCGGATTTAGAAAACCTACTATACCTACTTTTACAAATCCGATGAGAAAATGGTATATTTATGATTATAGCCTCATGAAGAAAAAAAATGAGAGATTACAGAAGAAGAATGTAAGAATAAATACTAAACAGATTTTCAATGAAAAAATTATGAAACGAAAACAAGTAGATGAAGAAAAATAAATGAAATCAGATCAAAGCACTTATTCTATGTTATTCTATGAATTGAAAAGGGTTATTACCGTTGTTATGAGAAAAAAAAAATTCAGTTCCCGAAAGCCAAGTTACACGAGATTGTAACATAAAGGTGCAAGTAATAGGAAGAATTTGCGATTTCAAAAGGGAAAAAACAAAGAACATTATTGTGATGGAACCACGGAGCATCCAATGTAAAAAGACAAAAAAAATATATATATACATAAACGATGTCAAAACAATGTAAGGAGAAAAACAACGAATGCACCTTTGAATATTATTTTTTCTTGTAAAATCAGATGAACAGAAGATACACACCAAAAACATTGTACACATTCAGTAGGGAAAGACGATAACCTTATTGCCACAAATCGAGAAAAATACGGGCCTAGATTGTAAGTAAAAGCGTAGGGTAGTTGATAGAATGTAAGAAGCCCGTACGCGAGTGAAGTAATTTTAAACAGCAAGTGAAAAAAGTAACAAAACCAAAAAAAAAAATGGTGAAATAATGGCAAAAAATATATGCACCACTTGCTAAGTAGGGCAGCTAGCATCTAAGAATTGAAAACGAGCACGAGTTCCAGATCTACAACACGAAGAGATGACCCCAACGAAGGCTGAGATGGGGCATACCATAATGCCCAGTATGACGCGAAAAGGGAAGCAGACGGTTGCGAGGGGAGTTGAACGGCGGCTGTCTATGGTCGATGGAGGTTAAGCCAAAAGAATATTACCAAGAGGAGACGAGCAGCAGCCAGTTTCCGACCCCTGAAAAGGCCAGATATGAAACAGAACTCAACCAATGCGGCTCATGGTCGAGCCAGAATCGAGACTTCAGCGCGAAGACGGATACATCAAACTACACAGCGAGGGAGTAATAATTTGCTCTAAATATACATTACTAATTGAGAGTTATTGACTTCTACAAATTCGAGGGTTCGAGGTCAAAGCCAAGCAAGCAAAATGACGCTATAAAATTTTGCGCTTGTTACATCAACAATGTTCTTTCCGCACTACGGTTTGAAAGTGTGTGCACATATGTTAGCGGGTAATTGGACACCCCGCGCAGGCGGTTAAGGATGCTAACCCAAGTGACGGCAATATGCAGCCGGTGGCAATCGCGAATCTTTTCGCCACATGGCGCGTAACAATACTATAAGCCAAACAAAAATACAGCCGATCTATGTCAAAGGGACACGGCTACCCCAACATTGAAGTTCAACAACAAACTCTGAACAATCGTAAAACAACCAGCTGAACTGCAGCCCTAATTAAAGTACAATGGCAACCATTGAACTATTGTAAATAACCCGATGAAGCCTTGAAGATGAGCTCGCGAGGATGACATTTAGTTTCCTTGACAGAGGATCGCTCTGTCAACATACCATGTATCAACAGATTATGCCATAGGTATGCCAAGAGTGGCATAGAACTTCACGCTGCCTCCTGCGGTGCCACAGGCAAGCAAACTCGAATGAAATAAACAAGTTTTGTGTTGTAAACAAAACAGAAGCCGTGCGGCGACAATACTCTCGCACTCTCGCCTGTACTTTATCATACATGCAGTACTAGATTAGGTTAAGAGCTTAGTAAGGTAAACAGAGAGTGGAGAAAGTCTCTCACTCTGAGTTACCAGTAGGGTTTATTTAAGTAGTGATGTACGAAATAAAAATTAATTAGTTCGCTCAAATCTTGAGTTATAATTCCGTGTGCATAGCACACGTACAGGGGTTTCAGAAACAAGTCCCTGGTAGGGTTTCAGACCCCTACAAGTGTATTGAACTGGGAGCATCACATCCTGCAACTAAAAGCTAAACTTGCAGTCCTGTGTGAAGTATTCCGAAAAATATCACCGTTTGTACCGATTAAATGGATGACAAATCTTTACTACTCTATGGTTCAGTCGAGGTTACAGTATCTAGTCTGTGTTTGGGGGAACGCTTGCATGTCTAGACTACGGGAGCTACAGGTTCTACAAAATCGCTGTTTGAAAACCTTCCTAAAAAAACGCATCTTTATACAACGGAACAACTGTACAACACTTACAACTTTCTACCTTTTCGGGGATAACATTTGTTGCAGACATTAACACGCATGCACAATATCGTAACAAATTCAGCCAGCCATCACAACATGATAATTACAAGGAATTTCTCCGGAAGAACAACAAGAACTTTCGAAACAATTCGTTTGTCCAGACCGAATACGGAGCTAGGGGAAAAGCTCTTTGGCTATAAATGCTCCAAACTGTACAATGAACTACCAGCAGCAATCAAACAACAGCAAAAGGCCATTCTGTTCAAGAGGGACTTGAAGCGACACCTCAAACTCAACATCTTACAGTATCTACGCTGATACTCTTGCAGCCACAGCCACTTCCTCATGAAAATTCCATAGTTTCAATTTTGAACAGAGCACGTCCTCTGTTAACGATGACCAGCTGCTCTACACGTCTGTACGGTTCCAAAGTTCGACGAATCAACGCAACGCTACTAAACGGACAATCGAGAAGTCATTTGCACCCCACTGCTTCGTTGTCTCAATGGTCAATTGGACAACTAGATAGATTACCGCCTTTCGTACACCGTGGTTAACCATTCTGTAGTGGAGTCATCAGGCTTCATAGTCAAGCGAAACATTAGTTTGTGCCAGTGAGCTATTAATTAAATTATAGATTATTATAAGTAAGTACGCTTTCTTCAAAAAGATCCCTTTGTCACTGGAAGCGTACAGTTTGTTGTGAATATTTTGTGAAAAGAAGGGTAGGTTTTATGCCTTTGGAAGCAGAGATTTAGCTCTTCACTTCCATCGGCTTTTCCCTACTCCAAATAAATAAATAAATAAATAAATAAAAACCCCTAAAAAAACACACACAGGAGAGTCAGCTGACGCTGATAACTCTTTTTGACCTGTGTGACTGAGATCAAAGCCAGTCTGAGTAATGCCTGCGAGTGCGACACAACAACAAAATCATCAAAAATTTGTCCACGTGGTATGTGGATGGCCCCTCAAATACATTCCATACTTCTTATCAGAGCATCAAGCATTTGGGCTGTGTTTCGCCAGTTTCCCAGACGATCCAGAGACTCATTACCCGCAAGTCTCTATCAATCTGGGGTTGTGCAGGGTTGCTGAAGAGAAGTGATTTCACAGGGTTGTCGTTCGGCATTCGACGTGACCGGCCAACCTATCGACTTTCGCCGAGTATGCAATGGGGTTCTCTCCAAGCAGCGCGTACAGTTCATGATTCATGCACTGTCGCCATTATCCGTCATCCGCCTGTACTCCACCTTAGATAGTCCGCAGCACCTTCCGTTCCAAGGGCGTGAAGGCCCTCCACCAGAAGCGTCTTATATTGATTCCATAGAGGACTACCGGTCGTATCAGGTACATCGTCAACATTTTGCTCCGTCGCACTAGACTCGATTTTAGCATGCTGCTTTGCTAGGGCTGCGAAGCCTAGTTTCGCGACGAGGCTGCCGTATTGGGTGTAGCTGGCGAGACACCGCATTTCTTAGCGAGTTTGGGGCCATCCACATACCACGTGGACAGCTTTGGGGGAGAGGGGTTGGCTAATGTCCACGGTCCATACAATTTTTTTAGAATTTATATGGGCAGTTGTCCATGGAGGGGGAGGGGGGGGGTCAAAATCGTTAAAAATCTCTCACCGTGGTATGTGGATGGCCCCTTTCTTCATTTTTTAGCGAAAAGCGAACTTCTTTATTCCATTGTGTTCGGGCAAATCTTCCGAGTAATAAAGAAACGACATCGCAATTTACGACGCATATGAGAAACAGATGCCAGATAATTGTTTACGAACTAAGCACGTGCGGTGGCGGGTTGAAGTTGACAAATTTTACAGTGCGCTTGGAGCAGCACGCCAGCTTAATACTGGGTCAATATCGAGCGAATAAAGAAGAGTTCTGACAGCAGTTCGGTTGCTTTCAGGTCAAAACGAGGTGAGCTGGTGGAATAAAGAAATTCGCTATTAGTTCAACAGTCCGCTGCGGATCAGTCGCTGTTTAGGCCGCTCCTATCCTGGGGACCAAATACTCAAACAAGCTGCTCTCCAAGGAGCTACTCCTTCCCTGTCAGCATACGACCAAGTTCCCACCGGTTCACCGATGTTCTCTTGGTTACTCGTATTCCAGTCGGTACTACGTAGAAGTAGGGATATGGCATTAAGCCTTGGACCACACTAGGGTCTATTTTAAGTTAGTTGGCCAGTTGGCACAGGTGTATTGCTGGTACGCACTGCCCAGCCGTTTACCAAACCTAGCTCTCCTCAATATCGATTCAGTGTTGTTGAAAGAGCGTTGAGCGTTGACGCTGTGATCAAGATATTCAATACATTTTTGGAGATTCAATCCCGATTGAAGTGATTTTTTCTACTGTTACGACACTATTTTATTCTTTATTAAATTTGCGCATTTTACTTTTTATTTCTCTTTCTTTGAATGAAATGTATGAAAACTAACCCCCCCTAGAAAATTTCCTTAGTTTCGCCCATGGATAACAGTGTAATTAAATAGGATTTTATGCGCAACTAGACTAATTTAGTGAAAATCGGTCCAACCATTCTGAAAAAATTGTGTGAGTTTAAGCAGTCTTTGAAATATGTTTCTTTTCAAAACGTGATTTCCTTCTTTTATACATATCTTTTTTAAATAATTTTGAAAAAATTGATTCAGCTAATTCTAAGAAAAATGAATGAGAATCAAAGCCTCCGGAACACATTTTTTTTAAACTTTTGAACCACATGTTTTATCATTGGTTAAGGATTTTCAAGACAGCCCGTTCATTTGGCACCAGTTTTTTTAAATTGGTTGTGTAGTTTCTGAGATAATGAAATTTCGTGATTTTCATATTTTGAAACACGGTGCGCCTAAACTGAAAATCCGATTACAACAAAATTCAAAACAAAATAGGGTGTTATGAGGCCCCTAGACCTTTCATTTTCAAGTAATTTCGTGAATACCGGTCTAACCCCTTCTGAGAAAAGTGAGTAAGGTTAAGCAATCTTTGGTATATGCTTTGCTTTTATAACGTGATTCGACATTTTTATAAATAACGGACAAAGTTATCAACCGATTACAATTAAATTCAATAGCCACCTATGGGACAACTAGGCCTTTCATTCGAGACTAATTTTGTTAAAATCGGTCCAGTCATCTCTGAGAAAAATGAGTGAGTTTAAAAAGCCTCTGGAAAACATTTCTTTACATAACTTTTGAACCATATGTTTAATCATTATGAAATTTATAAGTTAAGAGTTCTGAAGATAGCCCGTTCATTTGACATCAGTGTTGTTAAAATCGGTCATGTAGTTTTTGAGATATTGATGTGTCGTGATTTTTACATTTGATACATAACCTCTAAACCAAAATTCCGATTACAATGAAATTCAATAATGAATATGGGGCAACTAGACCTATCATTTGCAATTAATTTCACGGAAATCGGTCCAGCCATCACTGAGAAAAGTGAGTGAGAAAAAAAAGTTGCACATACACACACACGTACACACACATACACACATACATATAGAAAATGCTCAGCTCGTCGAACTGAGTCGAGTGATATACAACATTCGACCCTCTGGAGCACTGTCATACCTTTAGTTTCTGCAGTGATTGCTGTACCTTTCTAGGAGAAAGGCGATAAACATACATATTCCGTTTTCTGTTTATGATGGCTGGGAATGTTAGGTAAAAAAACAAATCCTACTGAGCACCCCTCCACTCCCATTCCGTAGGGAGAGGAGCGTTTCGCACAGCTGTGTTCAAAATCATGATTTTTCAATAATTGTTTTAAAGCTGAAAAACCAATAGAAACTATTGATTAAATATACTCTTGTAGCTAACAAATGACATTGGTCCAACCAATGTTCTGCAAGTATTTTTTTTCTCGCTTGGGCCCACTTTAGTCACTGTAGTGTAAAACGATTACCGTCTGCCGGGGTGAGATTGTGCCAAAAAAGGATACGTGTTTGTTCCTTAGCTTGTAATGCACTCATTTATGGCAATGATTTTCATCCAAATCACGCCAATGCACACTTAAATGTTAAGTTAACGACTGCCGCAAATATGGTTAAGTTACAATAAACTATAATTTTGCTAAACTTAAATGAACTTTGGCCTAATCTCACCCCTTCTATGGGGTGAGATTGTGCCAAAAACAAAAAGTCGAATTTAATACTTGTTAAATGAACAGTAGTGTATCTACGAATAGTTCACATGATTAGACCATTTTACGAACTGACAGGTGTTACTGATCCTGCTGATGATGATGTTGCTTTTACGTGTGTTATGTCAGCGGTTCTGAGCTTTCTGTCAATATTTCATTCATGAATTGAGTTCAGAAACGTCTCGTAAAATGGTCAATAACATGATAAAACAGTAGGGGTAGCGGGGGCCTAGTGTGGTTGGTAACGTCTCCGCCAACCACGCTCGACGCCTGGGTTCGAATCCCACCGCCGACATAGGTGTCGATGGTTGTGAGGTGGCGTGATCCACTCACAACCAACCCAACTGGTCTAGATTCAATCCTAGCCGACACCGGGAGATTTTCTGAGGCGAAAAATCTCTGGGATCACGCCTTCCATCGCATGAGGAAGTAAAGCCGTTGGCGCCGGTCCGTTAATAAACGGGTCGTGAGTTAGGGTCCTGGGTGTGGAGTCGCCTCCCTGGGCGTCGGTGATTGGCCACAACAGTGGCGGAACTAGACCGACGGAAAATAAGTGAGAATAAAAAAAAAAAAAATGTTAAAACAGTAAGTATAGGGACGACCATAAACAACGTGGACTATTAAGGGGCTGTAGGGGGTTGACCAGAAACTACGTTTCATATGAATTATAGAAAAATGTATGACTGGCTCAAATCGATATCTGGAGTAACCAGTTATGAGAACGTGGCTTATAGACAGTCTTTAAACACATAGTGGCGTCTCCAGGTAGCTTAGAAAAGGAAAACGTTAGGACATAAGGCCTGAGAAAACTTTTCGTTTCAATAATTATGTGTCATTGACCACTGTATCCATTGGAGATCTCAAAACCGCTGGAAACGTACCCTCAACCCTCCTTCTTCGTTTTAAAACTCATCAGTTTATTTAGAATATGTCTACAAATTTTGTTACATTCCATAAGTAATATCAGTAATTGTAAATTTCCAGCTAACAGTTGTTAGCTTACTGTTCGAAAGCTTTTAGTCATTATTTTAAATAATACCATAGCTAGACAACATACCCTATGTAAACAATGCAAGTGTTTTGGTGTATATTGATATAATTTTGTCGTGAATGTGAATTCCGCTCACTGTACCGTTCAATATAGCTTGGCACAATCTCACCCCAAAAGGGCTCGAAAAGTGTACAGTTTGGAAAAACATTATTTCCTGAGCCAACACAGATTCAATGCATAATATTTCCTCAATACATTCGAGACGACATCCTCACGTACCAACTGAGCAGTAAGTTGATGTGATTTCTTGATCGGGTTGGTTTGCCTGGGACATTTTTAGATAACGTTATTTGCGCATGTTATTCACCCTGTACGTTGAAACATTATTTAAGTGAAACAGTTCACTGATATAATCTATAAACTATTTGAAGTTGTGAATTAATATGTCATGTTTCATAAAGTATTGAATTTGAGGTATTGGGTTCTAGAAATCTCAAGTAAGTTAACATACAAACATTTCCCGTTTTGGCTCAATCTCACCCCCGTGGCTTAATCTCACCCCGGCAGACGGTAGTTAAAAACTCGATTGTGGAAAGTCGAAAACAAAATTCTTTATTTTATTTTCCTTGATTAGAACAATGGGCTTGTATTGAAAATTATATTGATGAAAAATCGAGATATAGGTCCGGTCCAAAATGGGTAAAAAAATTTAAAAAAATTGAACTCTTTTTTTTAATTGAAATTTAGTGTTTATTTCCAATTTTTGTAGTAAAAACAAATTCATTTTTACCGTGTATATGTTTCAATGAGACATTATTAGTCCCATGCAACTCATTCTCAGACAGTTTTTATACAGCCAACGGTTTCTGAGCTGCAATGATTTGAATAAAACCTCGATTAAATTTTTGTATATTTCCAGGTCATTAGAAATGATTTTGCTCTATTGTTAGATAAATCATATTAAAGTGGTGTATTGATTGTAAAGTGTTAAACATATAGCCGAAACACATATGTGAACTCAAGAGAAACCAACTGTCTGAAAAAGCGCCGTTTCATAGAGTTCACGTTGATTAATTTTTCATAGTTACATAGCCCTGGAAATTTATTTTCGTGTCGTTTAGGGTATCGAACGGCTTAAGCTGTAGTTTTCTTCGTCAGGTTTTCTGTAGCAGTTTTATGCAAAAACCGGCCGAAGAAACTGTTAAAGACGTTCGATAGCATACTTTGCAGAAGTTTCAATTTAATCTGGTTGGAACTGTAGAAAATGAAAATTAGTATAATCAGAAACCGTAGAAATTTTTAAAGCAGCTTTGATTACTTTTTTATTAATTTTAATGAGTTATTTCATTTAGCCACGTTACCTCAGCGCTCTCTCGGAGAGTTTCAAAACGAGCTAAAATTTCTTTCACTGAAACTTTTGGCTCAATTGGTTCTTCTATAATAGTTTCCATTCGACTAATCGATCCTGCACCAGCACTACTATTTCGTCTGTTATTTTTCGATGGCAATGATAACGACGAAGTTGCTGTTAATTTCGACACTGAAGTTACCGCTTCATTTGAACTAGATTGTGTTAAATTGACAGTTTCGAAATCATCTTGAGTTGCTGCAATATTATTGGTAACTTGTTCCTTTTTAAATCCGCAATTTTCATATTCACATTGCACGTGTGACTTTTCCAAATATGCCTTAATTACCGGCTCATCAAGAGGTTGAACGTTTTGCAACTCTTCCAAATCACTTCTACGATGTATATCAACACAAGTCTCACCAGTTATTTCACATATTTCAGTCATTGAGTCAGAATCTGATAATCGATCGAATTTGTCATACAAGGCATGATTTTGCTCTGTTAAATTAACCAGATTGTCAAACGATGACGCACCTCGCAAAATCTCAATTTGTGGATGATAGTTGTTTATACTATCACTCGATTGGTTGATGCTGTTAATTGAACCATTATTTCCAGTAAAATTGAACCTCATTTGCGAGATTGGGCTGGGAGTAGGTATGCTTTCATAACATTTGTATGAACTGGTGTTCATAATACCCTGATCAGTAGACTTATGTGGTTTTACTTTTTCTCTTGATGCCTCAGTTGGGCCCATCTTTACAGGCGATGGTGAGTCCAATACAAAACACGCACAAGAAACTTTCTATCTTTGTTCATGCTCTGATTATGTTTTATACGTATTTTCGTATCATGTTGACGATTGATAAAATTTCACTAGAACTTATTTCAATAAACATTGCTTTATTCTTGTATTTTATTTGGGCGTTCAAGTTATCTTTACCGCACAATTGTCATTCATTTTTAATGGCATAATTCACACTTAAAGCCTCTATTGAAACCTTTCGGTTCTCGTAATAAATTATTTACACTTATTAAAACGAATCCACTTTTTGAAAGCACCAACAAGCATTTTATAGTTCTTGCTTACACAATATTTTTCATTGTTACTGTACCATATATGATAGCAGTGATTGCTGTCTGCGTGGTTGGACTACACGGTTGATGAGAAACAAATTGGTAAGCTTTGCCAGCAAAAGTTGAAAGAGAAACTATGAAAAACCAATGTTCATCCAACGGTATAGTGGATTCAATGTGCATTGGTCGAAGTTTGGCTGGATACTACGGGATGAAAAATTGCGGCCTGCGTGAAAGTAGCCGTTGCTCAACATACTTTCATGCTACAGTCTCTCTTCGATGAGTGCGACCAAAGAGGCTGGGAAAAATACCGCGTAACTAGTTTGATTTTATTACCTGAATTCGCTCTAACTTTCGATAATGTATATTATAGAAACAGGACTTTTGAATTTGTTTAATTTACTAAATAGTAAAAGGATATGATTATTTTTAAGATCATATATTTCATGTGATTTGTTTTGTTCCACACTCTAAATTTTTTTAGCATGCACTGATGAACAAAAGATCTTATGTTTTAATATTTGCTTTTCAATTCGAGAATTCATGTTTTTCGCTAATGTTTGTTAGGTAAATTTATCCAGCATTTATAGTTAAGGATTACAGAGACTATTTATATTTAACTGAATTTCATTTATCGAACAAGTATTGTACAGCCAATTTTGGGTTGGTTATTCTTTGAATCTCTGATTACTTTTGACAGTTTTTGAATTTTTTGGAAATGTTGATTTTATTGGGAATCGAAATTGGAACAGAGCACTCCACAGTGTGTGACGAATTTTTGTCTTAGATGCACAGATTACTATTAACTTACTTCTATTTTTTAACAATCCATACTTATTGAATAAACTTTAAAATTGTTGAAAAAAGTTCTTCTATAAAAATGTATGACCTATCGTAAAAAGTTTGCGATATTAGAATGAACAGAATGTTTACAGCCAGAAAAACTGTAATATAATAAGAGGAAAAAAAATCTTGTAAATATGTCATAGGCCATTCGATGTAAAAAAGAATTAAGCAGGTTTATTCTCAGGTTCCCCAACCACTTACCCTTCTCTTAGGCAGAATTCTATAATACCTGAGTGTAACTTTCTTTTAACAAAAAAAGTCCCTCTTATATATAATAAATTTGGTCTACTCTGATTGACGAAAAAAAAATAAATAGATAAGTAAATAAATTTTGACACAATGAAACTTAACCAGGGAATTTATAAGTGGCGAATTTGGTAGGAGGAACGAGAAAAATGAAGTCCCTTTTATAATATCTCCGGTCAGATAAACTCCTAGCGAAAATTCTCCAGGGAATTAGAAGTGACAATATTTGACAGGAGGCTTTTCTTGCATGTATAATAATAGTTTCAAAAAATGAAATCCATGGGAATATATAGAAAAAATCTAAATTAATCCACCTAGCGGTCAGACCCAGTTTTTCTCATTCAAAATTATTATTTGTAAAAATAAATTTACATTAACCCTTCAATCCAATAAAGGCGTATTCACTCTTTGGGTTCTAGAATATTGATGTTGTAATTGAAGCATAAAATATGAAATTTGACGTAATGTTTGTGTTTGAGATATAGGGAAATAAAAAAAATGACCCTTAATTTTGAACAATGTAATCACGAGCGATACCGGAAATGTTCAAATAGTACGATACCACATTTAAATTATGTTAAGGCCACTTATATTGATCAAAGCAGGTATAGTTTTGAATAGTCTTTGAATTTCTTTTCATAAGTTTTGAACCACATATCAAATTGTTATGAAGTTTGTTATTTGTAAGTTTGAGAGATGACTCGTTCGTATGACACTAGTTATGTTCGAAAAAGTTGTATAATCTTTGAGATAATAGACTTTTGTTGTTCTAACAATTTAGTACATAACGGTTGCTTAAGTTCGATTATAATCAAATGAAATGGGAACGTATAGGGCAGCAAAACTTTGAAACCACGTGTTCAAACATAATTCATCAGTTAAAATCTGATACCAATATTGTTCAAATCGATTGTGTAGATTCTGAGATAATGAAATTTCGTGATTTTCACATTTTGATACATTACAGACGAAGTTACAGTCTGATTACAGTAAAACTCAATATGGTGTTATGAGGCAGCTAGACCTCTCATTTCACACTAATTTTGTGGAAATTGGGTCAACCATCTCTAAAAAATGTGAGTGAGTTTAAGTAGTCTTCGGAATATGTATGTTTATAGCTGGATTTCATATTTTGAACATAATAGGCAAAGTAATAGTCCGATTGCAAAACAAATCAATAGGGTCTTATGGCGCAACTAGACCTTCCATTTGATACTGATTTTATGAAAATCAGTCCAGCCATCTCT
Source organism: Wyeomyia smithii (assembly GCF_029784165.1). Lineage (NCBI taxonomy): Eukaryota > Metazoa > Arthropoda > Insecta > Diptera > Culicidae > Wyeomyia > Wyeomyia smithii. Next base: position 130,847,360 of record NC_073695.1, read on the forward strand.
GAGAAACATGAGTGAGATTAAACAGTCTCCAGAACACGTTTCTTTCCATAACTTTTGAACCACAAGATCAATCTTTATAAAATCCAAAGGTTAAGAGTATTTGAGGAAGCCCGTTAATTTGAAACAAATTTTGTTCAAAACGGTTGTGTAGTTTCTGAGATAATGATGTTTCACGATTTTTACATTTTGATACATAACCTCGAAACTAAAAATCCGATTACAATGAAATTTGATAGGGTCTTATGGGGCAGCACGACCTTTCATTTGCAATAAATTTCATGAAAATCGGTCCAACAATCTTCGAGAAAAGTGAGTGAGAATAAAAATCTGCACATACACACACATACAGAAAATGCTCAGCTCGTCGAACTGAGTCGGGTGATATATGCCATTCGGCCTTTTGGAGCATTTTTATATCTTCGGTTTTGCAAGTGATTGCTATACACTATACAATATTCCAAATTCATTGATCCCTTGCGATGTGTTTAAAGTCTGCAAATGCACGACGAATCGGCCATAGGATATGATCAAAGTCAAATAATAAATCGTTTGATATGATTGGTTTTATCGAAATGACAACATCCTCGACTTTTGGCTTCTGTACATCGCCTTAGTTCTGAATATATTCATTAGACTGGGACACGGTTATATGGGAAAAAAGCGATGGTGTTATTTTTTCGCTCCCATGCGCTTTTTGTGTTCCTTATATGGGTCCTATAACAACCGTGTAACTTTTCAGATCAATCGGTGAAATATTTTTGCGAAATTTTGAATTTTGCAGTTTCCATACGATTTTATATGGGAAAATCCTCGTTTTCAGAACTTATGCTCTAGAAAAGTCCAGTTGACTCCTAAAAATATATCGATACATGATATTTGTAGGAAATTTTCCTGGAAAAATCTCTTCTGCGGACCGTAAGGCGCTACAAGGCTTGTAGAAAAAGTTATTGATCCCAAACTGATTGAATGTCTGACGAACGGCTTAGCATTGAATTTTTCCAGCAACACTGCTACAGCATGCTGCTTTGCAAAGTTGCTTAAGGTTGAGAAATAATTTCGCGTGAAAGTAAGCTTGAAACTGTAATTTTTGCTCATAGTATCTTCGGAAAAGCCTCCAAGATAAATTTTACACGATATTATTTCTTATCACCTGATTGACAGCAGCATACTGCAGCAGTATTGCTAGTTAAATTCAATGATGAGCCGTTTGTCAAACATTGAATCAGTTTGGGGTGAATAACTGTTTTTTACAAGCATCGTAGCGCCCTACGGTCTTCGGAAGAGTTTTTTCCAGGAAAATTTCCTATAAATATCATGTATCGATATATTTTTAGGAGCCAACTGGACATCTCTAGAGAATAAGTATTGAAATAGTGGATTTTCCCATATAAAATCGTATGGAAACTTTAAAAATCGGGCGCAAAAATATAGTTCCACGATCGATCTGGAAAGTTGCACGGTTGTTATAGGACCCATAAGGAACACGAAAAGTGCATGGGAGCTAGAATTTATTTTTTGTCTCACCCTATTATTCATATTGGGTTGTATTCGGTAATTTTCAGCAGATTTTCTGGCATCAATCTGACACCGGAATTACCCATATTGTGAGGTATTTAGTTATTTTGGTTGTTTTCCAGAAAATAAAAGTGGTAGTCTTTAAATTCAAAATGGTGTCCAGTGTTAATGTTTGTTTTCTATGCATCATCTCGATTACGGAAAAATCCATATTGAGTATTATTCGGTCATTTTCGACTGTTTCCTAGAAGTTGCCATTTAGCAATTCAAAATGGTGCCTAAGGTCAATTGCTAGCTCATTGCATCATTCTGGTTCCAGAGATATTCATATTGGATGGTATTTGGTTATTTTAGGCTGTTTTTCACAAACCGAAAGTCGCCATGTTGGATTTCATAATGGCATTTGGAGACAATTTCTGGATTTTGAACGTCACACTGGTGAAAGAAACACTCATATTGGGTGGTATTTTTGTCATTTTAAGCTGTTTTTCAGAAACCGGAAGACGCAAATCTTAGAATGCAAAATGGCATCTGTGGTCGATTTTAGCTTCCTGTGTATCATTCTAGATCCGGATATTGACGTGGGACTACGTCTTTGTTTACTATACTGGGATGCATTCTGTAAAATTTGGAAATGAAACTGGCAAATGTTGCGTCAGATTTCAAACGTTAATAACAGCATAACCACATGATGGATAACAATAACCAATATGTTGTTGGATAGATAAAATGTATAGCAATTGTGTAATATGCTAGTTATCACTCTAATTTCTTTGCTAAGCAGTAAAATTGATAAAAAGTTTCAATAACAAATTTACCCGAATAATGAACCAATTACATGCGAGTATTCCTAGCACAGAAGACGTGAATGGACACCATCCGTTTCCTGTGATATTCTCTGTATTAATATCGAAATAAAAATTGACAGAGTCTCCCCGTCCCAATAGGTCAATTTGTTTTTGCTTCCATGAGCTTAGACCAATATGGTGTCTCGAAGGTAAAAGTTTTTCAAAAAGTATGAAACAATCCCCATCCTTGAACAACTTCTAAACCTGTTTTTAGAACTTAATAAAAACTGATGTCTTGAAAGAAAACATGCCGGTAAAAGCAACAGTACCAGTGGAGTAAAGCAGGTCTCTCATCGTCTATGATTGCAGCGGTTTCTTCTATTCGTAGTGTAGGGAACATATTCTAAGCAGCTTTAGGAACCGCCTGTGTATTCATGAGCATGAGCATGAGCATTGACGACCGTACATATCGTAGTTGCACCTCCGTGATTGACCTGAGCTAGTGAAGTTGCACAGAGAACCACATAGATAGTTTTTGGGATGTTATACCATCTTTAATGTACAACAATTCAGTAACTCTCACTTCAAAAAGATAAATAACGGCGCCGGCCACGTCCTTACAGTCGTTGGGGAAAAATAGGAAGAGGATTGTTAGTTCGACAAACGTTGTTATGAGACCGAGTTCACCTCTGCATCTCTACGGATGTCGCAGGAAGGGTATTTGTGTTAGTATGATGGGGTAGGACAGATCAGGATTCGCCGTGGTAGGCAATACGATCAGATATTTGCTAATCCCGCGCGAGAATTATTTTTAAACCAAATAAAAATCGTCAGATACAAAAGCAAGAGTAACTACGCGATACGAATATCCAGAGATCACCAGCCACCGCAAACCGACCTCAAACGATTGATCACCGTACTAAAAACAAAACCTTTCTTTTTTTTTTGTTATTTTAGGATCAATAGGTTAATATATTTAATAATAAAAAACAATACTGTGCACAATTAATATATATCGCGATGACGTTGTTTAAAGCGGCCACTATACGGTATCCAGTTGCTGTCTTCATCACATTTGATGTGACTTATATTCGAATGAGAGTTGTGAAAAGTAATTTTTTTTAAACGCGGGTATGGTCGTATTCAGCCTGCTCATGTGTTAATGAATATGAATATTCGCCGTTAATATCAATCTTTAACGCAAAAAATACTTAATAAAAGATGAAAATGGCAAAGTTCCACGGAGACACACGCACCTAAACCAAAACGTCCTACATTAATTGTGTTGCGTCTATGAATATATAACAAAAATTTATCTTGGAGCTGAAAATAATCATTCAAAAGCCAGAGAAGTCATGAACAGCAAAGAAAAAACAATGCATATCGAAACAAAGAAATCGGAATTTTAAGTTCAAAATTTCAAAACATTTTAACAACAAAAAAAAAATTCGAAACAGACAAACAAGTTGTGCGGTACGCGTCTTTTTTCAGGTAAGAAATATGAATTTCAACAATGAGAAAATATGATAAAACGCTGCGCTTTGCGCCGTCTAGCCTCAGCACACAATCAGCTTTAGAAGTCGTGCGATACAACACACACGCGGATACCAAAAATTAAGCATTTGATTCATGTCGGTGAAAGCCACTAGCAGTTTAAATAAAAATGTCTGTAAATGTATGCACTTATCTTAGACACCGAAGCAGCATTCAGTGAGTCAAGCATGCATGCCGCACCCGAGCGAGCACAAACAAACCGTTTTCATGATTACAGTTGCAGGGCTGCAAGTTGGTCACTTTTTAGTGACTTGGTCACTTTTTTTAAGCTGGTCACTCAAAAGTCACTTTTTTCATCAAAAAGTCACTAAAGTTAGTTTTTTACGAAAAATAGTCACTAAAGTCACTTTTTTTGCCAACTTGACCAGCCCTCATCAGCCCTGCTTTTTTAATGAAATTTTTGATGCCAAATATCTTAGATATGCATGATACGTCGAGATCTGTTCTTTCATAAAAATTTTTTTTTGGGAATAACCGACTTTTTGGCACTAAGAGAAAATTTTCGAAACGGGAGAGTGGTTTGAATTTAATATAAAAGATTTGAATGCAACTCCTAATACGGCCAAATACCAATCGTCAATAGTGTTGTTTTGCAAAAACTCGAAGTTTGATATGTCGCAAGCAAGGTTTCGCTACCATTTTTATTCTAGCCTGTGTCTCTGGAAGAGTTCTTACCCCACGGTTCCCCTCGATAAATCCGGAACAACGGAAAATTTCGAAATGTCTTCTACTGTCCTAAAAACTATGATAAATTTGTGATCTTTCGAAAAAAGTTCGATCAAAATCGGTTCAAATCTTGGTAAAAGAATTTCCATTTTTTCGGCTCAGGAAGGGTCGGGTACGCAAGTGTTAAAGTGCTCGATATCGGAACGAAAAGTTAGGTCTGAATTTTGATCTTGTCCGGTCTGATTGAAAATCGGAACGAGCCTGGTCCTCGTGGTTCTGTGGTTAGCGATGTCGGTCGGCTAGCTCTCCCAGACGGTTGTGATGTCGGGTTCGATCCCGATCAGGTCGAAGATCTTTTCGAGCTGGAAATTTTCTCAACTCAGCACTGGGGTACGGTGTACTTATCCTACAACATGCAAAATGTGCCAAAAATAAAATCGATAACGAATTATTTCAACTAATAATCTAGTTAATCGAGACCGCATTAGCCCTCCAGGCTAGCGTGCGATATTGTTTATTGTTCTGTTGCTGTCCGTTTGGGGTGCAGTTCGTTTGGTTTCGTTCCGGTTCGGCTCCAAGTCCGGTACGGTCTGTAATTTGGGAACGAATGTTGCCAATGATTTCAATAAAACGTTATTTTAGTGAAAGAATCAATCATAAATTCATATATGCATGTTACAAACTGTTTGATTCAAAAAGAACGATTCAAAACAAGTTTTACTATTTATTTTACTATTTATAACTATTTTTAATTTGATGTATTTTTCGATTAAACAAATTGAGGACACACAAGGCTGACTTTACAGTTTTCCTAACGAATGAAATATTTGTCGAATTCTAGCTTTGCTTCAGGGGTTACGTTGTTTAGCGTTGAGAAATCACCATTTGTGATTGGAAACACATTACTCATTATACTAATATTTATCTTAAATACCTAAACTACTAACAACCCCACTAATTTAAAAAAAAATAAAAATAAAAGCTTGACGAAATTTGGACTTGTTAAGCGACTGGAACTGATCTTGCGTTCAACTATGCAATCCAGGACTTTTTTGAACAGTTCATGTCGTGTGAACTAAATTTGTTCTTTGTTCGAGTATGGAGCGAGTTTCTGTGACATCGACTTTGCTGTATTTCAGAGGCGTGGTTAAGGAAAGCGGTCGCAAACTTTATTTATTTTCAAACTGCTAAATAAATCACCACTGAATCTTGTACATTAGAGCTCTATAGTAGCTTGTGTTGAATGATTTCAATTTTCATCCATCTCATTAGACATCCAGTTAGGATCACCGCACAGTGGTTTGAAACGCGAAAAACGTGATCGCCAGCCTTTTGAGTATAAAAATGCCATTTAAATGTTACAGTGTATTCGATAAAGTATTTGTAAATCTAAAGAAGATGCTCCTCTGATGCAAACACATTTTTGATTAATTCACCTAAAAGTGAGATAAATTTTTTTTTTATTTATTTATCAAATCAAAACGATGTCTTCAGCAAAGTTGTAGACAATCTTATGTAGAAAAACTTTGCTGAACATACTTTGGTTCTATCTCTTGAAAATCGACCACATACACAGACATCCTTAAAGCTTCTTAAAATCGAAAAATACCAAATAACTTTTACTGAAGTGATTTTAGAGGCCTACTATGTTCTAGACATTTTTTCATATTTAACATTCTGCCGAACATACCTTGGGCAAATTTTCAGTTTTTTCATAGGGTTTATAACATTTTAGATAAAAAAATGCACTTTTCCAAAATAAAATTTCTCGAAAAGCTGCAAAAAGCTACAAAAACAACAGTCTTCACTCGGAAGATGGGGATTAGTACTAGCTTCCCCAGGTGGTTTCACTAGTTTCTTGCAGTCTCTTAAAGACTTGGGCGTGGGTGAAAAAATTAGTTTATTTTTGTTTTTCGGTATTTTTTCATGTTTTTTTCTTAAAAGATGTACAGAATCGAAACGATTTTTGATTTTTCATTAAAAAGTACGAAAAGCATTTATATTTACGGCATTGTGTATTATTTGAAAAACATAAAAATAGAAAAAAATTATTTTTCCGAAAATAATTGTTATGTCACTAGTGTATGCAAATGCCAAGGTTTTTTTTAACAAAACTAGCAACATGCTTTGACGTTTTTCCAATGCTTGAATTCTGAAAAGAACCTGTCAGCTCAGAGATAGATACTCTTATTTATTTAAAAAAAATAAGAATCCTACCGCGTTTTTTTTTTATAGGGGGGGGGGGGGGGGAGTTTGTAATGATTTATTTATGTACTAAAATATCTATTCAGAATTAGTATTGTGTGTTCTGCCACAAATGGTGACATTTCAACACTATTATATATATTTGTACGCTTTTTAGTATTATTGAATGTTATTAGCAGTGGTGGGCACCATTCCGCTAATCCGCTAATTCGCTAATTAGCGACGCTAAAATTCAGTTAGCGATTTAGCGATTTCGCTAATTTTTGAGCTGGTAAGCGAAACTGTTAGCGTCGCTAAAATTTTGGCCTTCGAAACGCTAATCGCTAATTCGCTAAATTTTGTGGAGAAGCGACAATAGAAATATTTAGAAAAACTGTGAATTGCTGATGGCGTACGTAAATTGCTTCGAAAGAAGAACATACTTGACTGCGAAAGTTACTTTTGTCGGTTTTTTTACCCTAGAATGGAGTTCCAGTTATCGTACAAGCCACAGGAGCATTGTGAAGAACAAGCATAAGGTCTAGATTGAATTTTTGGCACACCAAGAACTTTGGTAAATTGCAATGCGCTTGAAATTATGACAACTTTGGTTCTACTTTTTCGATTCAGATAATAATTGAATTTTCATGAAAACATTCCTGAGAGTATCTATTTTCAATACAAGCTAAATAACTTTTGTTATTCCTGTTTTTACAAAATCAAATATGAATACCGTTTCGTGAACCTCTTACTGTAAATAGCTTTAAAAAGTAATTGTTTTCGTTCGTTTAACCAAAACAGATCAAAGTGGTCCAAATCTTACAAAACATGAGCAATAAATATAGCGATATGACTATTTACATATTAAAAAGTTAGCGATTAGCGATTAGCGAAAGTTCCGCTAATGTGGGTTTAGCGTTTAGCGTTTAGCGATTATCGAGCTAAATTTTCCGGTTAGCGACTTAGCGATTAGCGTCGCTAAATTTTCGGTTAGCGGTGCCCACCACTGGTTATTAGCTTTCGCAGTTAAGATAATGTAATTGTAGGAAAATTATTAAACCTACTTGTCAAGAAAAAAAAAGGAATTAAAGGAAAAAAACGAAACTTTAAATGAAATTAAAATAAACTTAAAACTATCTTACTGACTATAAAGTGAGCTAATCGTTGCAATTGAGGATTGCAACGATTTTTGTCGGAATTTGTTGATAATTTGGCTTGACATATTTTCTAATGTTTCTACATTAGTGAGCCTATGTAGCTCTTTCGTGCTAAACCAGGAAGAACGCTTCAAAATCATTTTCAAAAGTTTATTCTGAATCCTTTGAAGTGTCTTCTTCCTGGTTGCACAACAACTTGTCCAGATGGGAACTGCATATAACATTGCTGGTCTAAATATTTGTTTGTAAATTAACAGTTCATTCTTGAGACAAAGTCTAGAATTCCTGTTGATAAGAGGATATAAACATTTGATATACTTATTGCACTTTGACTGGATATTTTCAATGTGCTCCTTGAAAGTAAGATTCTTATCATAAATTAGCCCTAAGTATTTAATTTTTTTTCCTTCACAAATCATTTATTTGACACGGCACAAATACAATTCAATGTTTAACGGCGCCAATTATATCGGATGACTTAAAATCTATAAGCAAATTTTTTATCCTCGCTGCCGACTACGAGCTGAAATTAAGTCTATCTTAAAACTAGCATGTATTATTCAATCAGTGTTTTGTAGTTGAATGGTCGTCTGATGATCTTCGAATGAATATGCAGCATGTATGGATTTGTTCTGCTAAGCCACGATGTCATGAGCTGGGACAGGGGCTTGTAGTCCTCGGGTTCTGAGGGTATTGTGCGGGGTCTAGTTGCTGGTTTTGGTTCGTTGTTGTTGTTCGCTGGTGTTCAAGTTGCCATATGGTGTGTGCCGCTGAGCCAAGATATAAAGAAAGGCCTTGGGTTTTCCTGGCGAAAGTATTTAACTTGATCAGACCAATTTAAGACCACACCGTTCATATTAATAACGTGGTTATGGGTAGGTTTGAGAAATCAAGCTCTTGGCTTATGAGGAAAAATAATTAACTGTGTTTTTGAAGCATTAGGGGAAATCTTCCATTTTTGTAAGTATGAAGAAAATATATCTAAACTTTTTTGAAGCCGACTGCATATAACACGAAGGCTTTTTCCTTTTGCGGAAATGCTTGTATCGTCAAAAAACAGAGATTTCTCACAACCTGGTGGTAAATCAGGAAGATCAGAAGTAAAAATGTTATATAAGATTGGGCCCAAGATACTCCCCTGAGGCACACCAGCTCTAACAGGCAATCTATTAGAATTACCATTTAGATAGCTAACCTGGAGAATGCGGTCAGTTAAATAACTTTGTATCATTTTTGTGAGGTAAAGCGGAAAACTAAAATTTGACATTTTAGCTATTAAACCTTTATGCCAAACACTGTCGAATGCCTTTTCTATATCTAGAAAAGCAGCTCCAGTCGAATAGCCTTTAGATTTATTAGTTCGAATCATATTTGTTACTCTAAGTAACTGATGAGTAGTGGAATGCCCATGGCGAAAACCAAACTGCTCATTTGCAAAAATTGAGTTCTCATTAATATGTGTTATCATTCTATTAAGAATTATTCTTTCAAAAAGTTTGCTAATAGAGGAAAGTAAACTAATTGGTCGATAACTTGATGCCTCAGCTGGATTCTTTTCGGGTTTTAAAATTGGAGTGACTTTGGCATTTTTCCATTTCGTAGGAAAATGTGCTAGTGCAATGCATCTGTTGAAAATTTTTACCAAGAAATTTAAAGAGTTTTCGGGAAGTCTTTTGATGAGGATATAGTAAATCCCATCATCTCCTGGTGCTTTCATGTTTTTGAATTTTTTGAGAATGGTTCGCACCTCATTCAAGTTTGTCTACAATACCTCTTCGGAAAGAAATTCTTGGGTGGTGATCTGAACATACTTTTGGTTTGCTTCATTTTCAATAGGACTTACTACATTCAAATTGGAGTTATGAACACTCTCAAACTGCTGAGCAAGTTTTTGAGATTTTTGTTCATTCGTTAGAAAAATGCAATCACCATCTTTAAGGACTGGCATGGACTTCGAGGGTTTCTTAAGAACCTTCGAAAGCTTCCAGAAAGGTTTTGAATAAGGTTTTAGTTGTTCAACTTTTCTCATGAAATTCTCATTTCGCAAGAGAGTGAGTTTATGTTTAATTTCCTTTTGTAATTCTTGAAAAATAATTTTCAAAGCAGGATCACGAGATCTTTGGTATTGACGTCTCCGTATGTTCTTCAAACGTATAAGAAGTTGAAGTTCACTGTCAATAATTGGTGCATTAAATTTCACTCTTGCCTTAGGAACTGATAAATTCCGGGCATTGAGTATTAAGCTGCTAAAATTTTCTAATGCTCTGTCAATGTCAGCACTATTTTGTAAAATAATATCATCATTCAAATTTTCTTCGATCGTAGAACGATATCCATCCCAATTAGTCTTGTGATAATTGAACACAGATCTAGTGGGATTTAAAATAGTTTCATGGGAAATAGAAAATTTTATGGGAAGATGATCAGAATCAAAGTCAGCATGAGTTAATAAATCACTGCATGAATGGCTTTGATTTGTTAGTACCAAATCAATTGTAGATGGATTCCTAATAGAAGAATAACATGTAGGACCATTTGGAAATAAAACTGAATAAAATTCAGCCGAGCAATTATTAAACAATATTTTTCCATTGGAATTGCTTTGAGCATTATTCCAAGATCGATGTTTCGCATTAAAATCACCGATGATTAAAAATTTAGATTTATTTCTTGTGAGTTTTTGCAAATCTCCCTTGAAATACTTTTTTCGCTCACCAGTGCATTGAAAAGGCAAATACACTGCGGCTATAAATAAAATGCCAATACTTGTTTCAATTTCAATTCCCAAACTCTCGATAACTTTTGTTTCAAGATGGGGTAAAACACGATGTTTTATTCGACGGTGGATAACTATTGCAACTCCACCACCGGCAACATCAACTCTATCAAACCTATGAACTATAAAATTTGGGTTCTTTTTTAGTTTAATATTTGGCTTTAAAAGCGTTTCAGTCACAACTGCAATATGCACATCGTGGACTGTTAAAAATTTGAAAAATTCATCCTCTTTCGCTTTTAAAGAGCGAGCATTCCAATTTAGAAAATTTACAGCATTATTTGAAATCATTGCTGAATTTCAATTTCATAACAAAATTAGTTGTAAATTTTATACCTTCTTGAACAGCTTCGTACATCGAGTTGCAGTTCAACAAAACGGACATTAGCTGCAGCATGGATTGTTGTAGGTATTCAATCTTTTCAGGAGTTGGACTACCTAAATCAATACTGGCTGACTTTTCAGCACCAAACACGAATGGTTTGTTACTGTTTGAATTTGAAATATTACCTGTAAGGACACTGGCATATGAACAGCCTGATGTCGCCTGAACAGAATTTTTTGTCTGAAATTTGTTAGCTGAATTCAAATTATTACCTACAGACACACCTGCAATTAAAGAAATTAGATTAAAGAAATTAGAAAATTTCCCCCACAATTTACACATTTGAAACTATTAGTGGTCTCTTTCACGGGGCAGATATCTTTCGTGTGACTAGTATCACCACAAATCATACATTTTGCTGCCATATGGCAGTTTCGAGTTCCATGACCATAGGCTTGACAATTCCGACATTGAGTAAGAGTATGGATTTCTCCATATCTCTTGAAATTTTCCCATTTTTTTTGCACGTTAAATAAAACACGTGCTTTTTCCAAACATTTCAAATTATTTACTTTGGTACGATCAAAATGTACTAAGTAATTTTCCTTGTGTATTCCAGTTTGATTAATTTTGGCATTTGCCTTTCGTTTCATCAAAATTACTTGGTTGGGGGCAAAACCAAGTAATTCTGTCATTTATTTTCTGGTTCTCATTAATGGACTGCCTCGCCTTGCCAGTGAGGCGAGTTCGAACGAAGCGAGCAACGGTTAATTCTGCTGCGCTATTGTCGCAAGGGAATGGTATGGTAGCCTTCAAGCGTTACGAACATCTATTTCTGTACCGTTTGTCACAAAACTACTTTTTCTGCTGTCACAGTTTGCTTCACTTTGCTTTGGGACACAATTAATTTACTAAATATCACTTAGAATATCACATACAATGTGAAAACCTTAAGAAATTGCTCAAAACTGTCTGATCTGCTATTATTAATTGCAGTCAACATTTAGCCGGTTTGCCCGAATCTACATGAGATAAGGGTAAACTGCCCATTTTTCGGGTGCCAGTGCCAGTGATGTTGGAAACGCGTCAAATGTATGGTAGCTGACAGCGATGCCATTCCCGTGTATTGTCGCTTCAGCAAATGCCTGGTCGACGACATCTTTAAAAAGGCCGACGGCATCCACGAACGCGTCCAATAATTCTGGGGCACCATCATACGGTTGTATAAGACTGGTGCCCAATTTAATGTCTACATTAGCCATCGTTTGTATATTTTGCTTTTGATTGTTTTTGTTAGTTAAGTTTTCGTTAGATTTTTGCTGAGTTATTTTATTTTCAGCCTGTTTCCGTTTGATTATTTGAACTACTTCATAATGCCATAATCTAGTTTGCTTACAGATTGTATTGAATTCTTCTGAAGGGATTGAATCACTATTCAATTGCAAATAGTTTTCTACCGATTTAAGTAAATTTTCTGCGAGGTGCAATTTTTTTTCTAACGTTTCGTCAGTGATTTTATTATTAATTGATTTTGTTAGATTCGTATGAAGTCTTTTCAGACATTCATACTCTTCCATTTAACTCACTTGGTTGCTGCTGCTGTGTGACGCTGCTGCCGGTGCTGCCGCCGGTGCCGCCGCCGGTGTGTGGTTGCTCAGCTCAGCTTTGTTGTGGGTTGACGTTGAATTTGTTGCTGCCGCGGGTCGATACTGTTTGCTGTATTTCCATTTGCTAACCGCGCACTCCTCAGTGATTATTGATTGTTATTTAGCACAGCACTTGGTCGCAACGTCACTCGGTGGTATGTTTGTCTTTACTTTTTCGTCTTTATACCTGATTAATATTCGCCACCGATCTGGCGATTTTCAGGGTTTGCGCCCTTGTGCGGCGCTTGTATATTTGATAAACCGTGATTAGTTATTGAATAACTACCACGCACAATATTAAGATTATTTCCGCCTCGTGGTCTGCATGGAACTCGCTATGGACATCCAAGGTGTTTTGTATATTCACCTGTGGATCTCCATTGTTTTGTACTAATTTAGAATTAGTTTCTCCCATATTTTTCACTTAGCTCTTGTTGTTTAAAGTCATTTGTTGATAGCAATGTAGAGTACGTGTGTGCCCATGTACTATTGTTGGGGTTGAGTTATAAACCGCATTGTAGTCATTTCGAGCACTATTTTGCATTCTGTTCGGCACTGTATTGTTTAGTAATAAACCGCATTGTAGTCATTTCGAGCACTATTTTGCAATCTGTTCGGCACTGTATTGTTTAGTAATAAACCGCATTGTAGTTATTTCGAGCACTATTTTGCATTCTGTTCGATATGGCACAGGTCGCCATGCAAGGAGCCATGTAAGGAGAAGTCAATCGTTTGAGGTTTTCTGGTAGAATGAATTTTTATTTTCCTGAATATTGTTACATGTCTCCTGCTGGAGACGCCTGAAGCCACCGTTCTATGTATTTGTAATCTTTGTGCTATGTACATCGATCATTTATCCATGATCGATGTGCATGCGAAAGGGACAGAGATAGCAACTCGAAAAGCCATCGCTGTACTTATGGTAACAGCGTGGTTCAGTCGTTTGTAATGCGACACTTTCTTTCGTCGCGGCAAACGCTGACAATTTTGAGCAGGCATAGACCTTCCTATCTGCGCTAGTATTAGTGGTCGATTTCACTAATACAAGTTTTATTTTTGGTTGCAAATAATCAACACGCTGGTGGTAACAAAAAATTTCCTCTTGCCCCGAACTTTTATTCAAGTTGTAAGCCGATTTTTAGTTCTATTTCATCTATTTTTCCACTAAAACAAAGTTTGTTAAAACAGGTAACACTAATAAACTAGGATTCATAAGTGAAATATTTTTCGAAATTGCATATCAGCTGATTTTTTGGTTGAAAACAAATCGACTTTATAAGGATACACGACTAAGCCTGTATTGGTGAGATCTGGCGTAGAAAGCTCTATTGAACTGAAGGTTCAATGCCGGTCGACAATAAATTACTCAGCATGTTCCCAAACTGAGGAGGTACTATTTTGGAAGTATGAAAAAATGACATGTGGAATGCACATGTCACACCAACCAACCAAACTTCAACGTGACCATTGTGCAAGATCCATGGGTGAACAAAAATAAAGTCTTGGAACTTTTAACAAATACGGGTAAGCTCCTTTATGATGATTCTGCGCTAGCACCAAGGGCAGCGCTTTTGGTAAGTAGTAGCACTAACTTTACGCCAATTACAGAATTCATTAGACGGGATATAGTTGCTGTACAAGTGGAACTGCCAACGACACGAGGAAAAGCTGAAGTAATGGTGGCCTCCGGCTACTTTCCAGGGGAACTAGAAAAAGCCCCTCCTAGAGAAGTTCAGGAGTTTATAGCGCACTGCAAGAGGCTGAATAAACAGTAGGGTGCCAATCATCATATGGAAAAAAAGTGACTAGAAAATTTTGAAAAAGAAACCCTATACAAAATGTTCACATGCTCGAAAAAACACCCTGTGCAAAATTTCAGCTCAATCGGACTTAAAACGGGGTGGCGCAAAGCGATTGAAGTTTGGCCTTTTTGAAAACCGAAAAATCACCCAAGGGGGGGGGGGGGGGGTACGAGAAATTTCGGTTTTCGAAAAAAATTGTTGATGCCAAATGACTTCAAAACGCATGAAATGTCGAGAATTGATGTCATCTGAAATTTTTTTTTTTGCAAAACTCGACTCTCTGGGACGTCATTTTTTCAATTGTGGAAGGCGGATATTAAAAGATTTAGAATTTATTTAATGAAATTGATCGCTAGTCTCTCGAAATAGCCTGTATAATGATATACACCATAACTAGCATCGAATATATTTTGTTTCGTTAGTGTGGTTCCTTTATTCGACATAGGGTGGTTCATAATATTGTGTAAAAATGAGCATGAAATGAAAAAAAACTCTGTCCACTGAATACCACTAGAGAAATTCCTGAAAATATAATATTTGTTATATCATTGTCGTTAGGGTGGCAATATTGAATTGGAAAAAATACCACGTAAAATGGCAAGATATTACTAAACAAATGTAGAAAATGTTTCAAAAAACTACTCTGTGCAAAATAAAATTATCTCAACCAAAATTAAGGTTGTGTCTCGCGGAAAATGTTGAATGCCTTCATGTCATTTGCAAAATCACACACGGCAGGTGCTGGAGTTTAAATTTTTGATAATAGATTTCGATTCCAAGTGTCGTAAAAGTACATGAACCGGCGGAAACTGGTGGAATATTTTTTTTTATTTTGTTTGAAAAATCTACTCTCTACGACACTTGTACTTGTTCTTTCGAATGTTATACCAGACAATTTATTCGTTTTATTTACCACAATAATGTCCTTTGCCAACCCTTGATTGAACACACAGTGCTCTGGCTAATATAATCGGACAATAGACTGTATCGATGTTATTCAGTGATAATGAGAGTATAGGGATCTCAATCAGATACGCATCACAATTGACTCATTGTTTCTAGGTTTGCGTCGTTTTGACAGTTCGACCATACATTTTCTGTCAAGTTTACATCATCAGAACGTGAACGTGCCCATTGGCTGAAACTATGCATTAGGGTGGGACAAAAAATAAATGTTAGCTCCCATGCACTTTTCGTGTTCCTTATGGGTCCCATAACAACTGTGTAACTTTCAGATCGATCGGTGAAACGCCCGATTTGCGCCCGATTTTTAAAGTTTCAATACGATTTTATATGGAAAAATCCACTTTTTCAATACTTATTCTCTAGAGATGTCCAGTTGGCTGTTAAAAATATATCAATACATGATATTTGTAGAAAATTTTCCTGGGAAAAACTCTTCTGAAGACCGTAAGACGCTACGATGCTTGTAGAAACAGCTATTCACCCCAAACTGATTGAATGTCTGATGGACGCCTCACCATTTAAATTTTCCAGCAACACTGCTACAACATGCTGCTATCAGTGCTTGAGAAGGGATCGAAATTTGATTGTGACTGCGATGAATGCACGATCGGTTGAACGAAAAAAAGCTCTTCATTCTCGTCGAGTAATAAACGTATGCGCATACAGATACACGACGTGTATGTGTTGAACGCTTTTTTTGTCATCGCGTACAGACTCGGAGTAGAGCAACGCGCTTTTGTTTGCTTGCTTGCTTGTTTTGCTTTTTTATACGGTAGCATTACGGTTTGATGCACATTTAATTTTCAATCGAGTTGTGATAAAAGTTGGATTATTTCGTGTCGCGTTAGAAATTTGTATTCACGTATTTCGATTGTCGCGGCGTAATCTTAAGTGTCGGAAGTGTTAATCGGGCTGCTGCCAAACAGTTCGTAGTTCTTCCCGGTGCCAAGTATGCTGCAATGCAGCAGTGTGAAAAACGTTTTATATTCTGGTGAATAAAGTTGTGAAACTCAGGGGGGTTAAGTGTGGTGTTTATGGAAAAGTGTAGTGGATAAGTAGCTTGGATTTAATCCAAGCTATATTAGAAAGGAATGCTGGTTCGCAACCAGCAAGTGTGTTGTTTTGGTGGTTTTCAAGAAGAGGTGGTTGCTGGATATCCTCGATAATGGATTCGATTTTCTCATCGATCGAGTGCAAATGCACTCCCCAGGTTAGTGTTTTTGGAAAATAATACAAAACGAGTTCTGCTATGAACTTCATTTCTTGAAGCTTTTTATTTCTCAAAACCAAAGCGACTCGTTGTTTCTTAGCCATTGATAAGTGGACTTTTGATTACTTTATTTTGAAACATTAATTAGACATCAATGAAAAATTCGCTTTTGTATACAGTCATACCTCGATATAAGGCAACTTTATTTTTATTTTCGTTTCGTTAAAAAAATATTTTTTTAATTTATGCAAGAATATTAATGGTCACTCAGAGATGCGCGAAAACCTATTTTCCATAACCTATCAGTACTTTTAAACCTTTCTTATGCTTATTTAGAATTATTTTAAGAAGCAAAATAGAATATTTTTTTCAAGTGATACAAGAGGTTACTCGCAGAAGCGTGATCACCTATTAGTATTTTTAAATCATTCTTATGCAGATTTAGGACAATTTTCAACAAGCAACAATTTCTTTTAATTGATGCAAAACTGTTGATGGTTACTCAAAGATGCGCGAAAACCTATTTCCCATCACCTATCAGTATTTTTAAATCTTTCTTATGCCCACTTAGAGAAAATTTCAACAAGCAAATTTTTTTTTTAATTGATGCAAGACTGTGAATTGTTACTGTGAATTGTGTTGGTTTCAAGACTTACTACAAACATTTTTTTTGGAGCAATTTATACCCATACAGTTGCTGTATCATTTATTTTCAATTTTAATGCATCTTAAAAAGTTACGTTACATAGAGGTAAAATTTACCGTATATCGAGTTACGTTATATCGAGGTTGCCTTATATCGAGGTTGCCGTATATCGAGGTATGACTGTATAATATTTAGCCGAAGTGTAGATTTTTTTTTTCACTCCGGATAATCGAATTTTCCAGATAATCGAATCACCAAATTGTTATTCACAAATTTGCCGTTAGCGAACGTGAAATACTTATTTTCTTTTGTTATGTTAATTTACTGCTTCTTTGAAAAAAAAAAGCCTGTGACGAAGCTTAAATATGAGAAAAATTGTATGTTTTTGTTTTTATTTCCACTAAATTGATTAGATTTCAGCTCTTGAATCTATTATGACGTGTTTTTTTTATCATTTCATTTTTCCAACAAATTTATAATTAGCTTAAAATTGGAAAAATTAAAAATTACTTTCAGTATGCTAATGCAATTGGTACCTTTTTTTTTATTAGCAATTAAGCAAAAAGTATTTTTTTTTTTAATTTGGAAAATCCGCACCGAGCGTCTTAGCAGAGTGATTTATGAAATCGAAGAAATAATTATCGGTTTCCGTTAGACTCAACTAGAAATTTGGGAAATAAATATTGAATGCGCGGACTTAATTTCAATATTTATTTCCCAAATTTCTAGTAGAGTCTAACGGAAACCGATAATTATTTCTTTTGATTTTATTTTTTTTTTAACAAGAGGAATTTTTTAACAAGAGGAAGGTAAATTTTTTTTTTAATTTTAATTTTTTTTTAACAAGAGGATTTTTTTAACAAGAGGAAGGTAAATTTGTTTCTTGGAATCTTTATAACTACTTTATAACTACCAATTGCCCATCGGTCATTTTTGTATGCGAATGTTTTAACTATTGCTTGAATTGAGAATTGATATTGTTGTCCAACATTTTGTTTTTGTAAAATCATTTTCAGGGTGGCGACTACCGGGAAAAACCGGGTGAATCGGGGAATATCAGGGATTTGATTTTTCGATCAGGGAAATCAGGGAATATCAGGGAATTTGAAAAGTCATCAGGGAAAATTTCAGAGGCTTGGGATTTTTTTACAAAGTTAGTTCTGAACAGAATTTAGTTCAGAGCATTCGATGTGGACGCTCACCAGGAACCATACAACAACACTCAATAATAATTAGGTTACTTAATTTTTCCGACACGAAAACGAAAGTACTAGTTAATGCCAAATGAGTTCAAAATATGCAAAAAAAATCGATCATTTTTTAATTGACTGAAACTATGCACTCGTAATTGGTTCAGCAAACTAAGCATTTGTTCTTAGTAGAGAATTTTTCATGAAAAGTAAATTTCAAGAAGAACGTATCCATTTTAGCATAGGCTTTATTCAACCCTATTCCCGCGGAGTGATAGGGTTTTTCCTCGATAAATGACCTTCAAACTCTTCTTACTCAGCAACCACATGCACAATTTGCACAAACTTAACAGTAAAACTTTCTGAGAATGAATTGCAAGGAACTGATGATACCTTGTGCAGGGCTCGTAACGGTTAGACAATGCAACAGTAGTGACTTCAGTGACCAAAATATCAAGAAAAAGTGACTCTAAATTTTTCGAAAAGTATCTTTATAGGTACTAACAAGTCATTCAGTAATGCGCGCATTTTATGCTAATTACTACATTTTTTTTCCCTCAAAACCAGTGGTTAGACGAGTTTTTTTTTCCAGTTTCTTGCACTTCATCATCATCACGTTTACAATTGCTACCAAACTATTGACATATCTTCTAACATCGTCTGAGCAAGCTTCACTATCGCCATTGTCATATTCCAGTAATCGAAAATGGTGATTACTTTCTTGCAACCAATTGACAGAAGACTCAAAGACTTGCTCAATAGTTTGAATGTGTTCATAACTCGAAATCTAGTGAGTCCAATTAAAGGCGAAGTCACACTTTGATGTTATCAAATTTCTATCAATTGGAATTAGTTGGAACTAGCTTAAATGAGCTTAAATCTATCATCAAAATTTTCAAAAATACAAAAGCACCTGGTGACATTTTAATTAAAGTTTTTCTTGCGTAATTCGCAGAAATTGTTTAAATATGAATATTTAGCCAAATTATGAAAAAATGCCAAAAATACTCCAATTTTAAAGCCGGATAAGGATCCAGCTGAGGTTTCAAGTTGTCGACCAATCAATTTATGATGATACGAGCTAATAACGTGGAGCTGCTCTTCTATACTTAGAAAAAGCATTCGACAGGATTCAGAATAAAGGTTTGATTGCGAATTTGTAATTTCTCATCTTCTAATTTTCACAGTCAAGATTTTAAAATAATTATTCAACTGATCCAACCAGAATTCCAAATCTGATTAATTTTCCTGTCAAAATAGGTGTGTCTCGAAAAAGTCAATTGCCCCTTGAAAAAATAGTGCCCCTAGACGTTTCAGAAATGCTTCAAGTCTTCAAAGACTTCCATAAAGCTTTCCCGTAAGTAAACGTAAAAACGACGAACACAGCAAATAATTATCCTGCGGCCTTATGACGCAGTTCTGCGTTTACCAGGAGCACCTAAATGAATAGGAAAGCTATAATTTCTAGAGTACTTATTTGAGATTTGGGACAACTTTTTTTGTCGACCAGTGCAATTTTTATTTTCAATTACATCAAATTGGTCGAGTTTCTCAACAAAAATATTTTTTTGTTCAAGATTCATGTTAGCAAAAGCGAAGCTTAACTGTTTTAATCACTAGTGCGAATTTTGGCAGGAACCAGTTCAGGTCTGATCCGTTTTAGTTTTGTGATAAAGGTGAAAAAACCTATGCCAGTCGTAACTCAAATCAGTTTAAAATAAGTTTGAATAGTCAGGGAAAAAAATTTGAAACATCAGGGAGAATCAGGGAATATCAGGGAGTTAAATTTTGGAAATTGAGTCGCCACCCTGATTTTTTTTACGTTAAAGTCACTATTTACGCGAGGGATACATGGAACAAACATGGAAAGTCTAGAATCAACGTTAGTTCTAAAACTCTTCTAAATAATTCCAAAAGTGGGTAAATAGTGAATTTTGGAATTACCGCGTTTTTTACTCGAGTTGCCCAGAAAAGCCGTTTGATTACACGATATGGTTTTTATAGTTATAGTTTATAGTAGCTTATAGTTGGTTAATTTTTGTTTCTGATTTTTATGTTATTTCGTAGATGAAAATAACACTGCTTTTTAATCTTTTTCGAAAAGTATTTAGCAGACATGATTAAAAAATTTCAACAAATAAAATGTTTCCACGCGGATTTCAGATTTTTTTCACGAGGATTTTTAAATTTTCGCGTTTTTTGGAAGCTACGTTTCCGTTACGATTTTGAGATACTAAACTTTTTTAATGCGGTCTTCTTGAAACAGCATTTTTACAATCGACTGGAGTCAATTTGATTTTTATGGCTATTACATACCAAAAACGTATGTAGGACTTTGTACATAATTTTATTTTAATAAGTTTCGCCAAATTTTCCAAAAAAGAATCAAATGTTAGTTGTTTTCTGAAAAAAAAAACGGAAGTGTTTAGAAAACTCTTACGTGCCAGCGTAGAACACTTTCTTAGAAAAATAAATGTTGTTCTAGTTCAATGTGAGCTCAGGTTATGTATTCGGTCGTTTGGCTCGTTATTTCAAAGACATAAACTTCGACGCAATCTGAAGAAACTTCCACAACAAATGTCCCAGTTTTAAACTTTGCATAGTCGTTTCTATGGGCAAAAGACGCAATTTTGTGCTATTGGTTTAGTTTTTTGAAACACGACTCATTTTCGAGAAGGCATAGAAAAATGCTATATTGGAGAGGTATTGAATAAAAAAATCATATTTTTTCATGAAAACTACAAAAGATTACCTAAACATTGCGGACTGTCCGCTCATGGAGAAATCATGAAAAATAAAGTTATATACTTTTGAAAAAAAAAAAACAAAATTAAAAAAAAATCGCAGCTAATATCTTTTTTAATGTCAAAATAATTATCTACAACTTTTCCAAAGACACTATGCCAATCAAAGAAACCGTTTTGGTTGCTAAAATATTTTTAATTACCAATACAGCTTTCCACGAGCGGTAATGGTGGATAGTGCTTGCAGCCCATTTTGACGTTTTCTGTAGGTCTAGGAATTTTCAATCGCAGTAAGGGAGTAGAAAATATAACAACGTCACAACGTAGCATAGCAACTTCAACAAACAATGGGCGTTTTGTTATTTCAATTTCGTCGTGCGCCTGCGCGGATCAAAATAAACAGAACTGTTTATTAAAGTTGCTATGCTACGTCGCAAAATTTTTATGTTTTTCACATTGTTACTGCGATTGAAAATTACTCAACCTACAGAAAACGTCAAAATGGGCTGCGTGCACTGTCCGCCATTACCGCTCGTGGAAAGCTGGATAGAGCACTCTAATTAGTTTCTGATTTTTCTTTTAACTTTTTTTTAAATGGTAAAAGAAATGGAAAAGAAAGACACATTAAAATCTGAGTTCTGGTGTTTGTTGTTTATCGATGAGTTAATACTGTAATGACCATTCAATGATTGTTTTTGAAGAAACAATTGCATTTTCAATTATTTGAAAGCCGGGAGTCAATTCGACGTATTATTATTCTTTTACGCACATCAAAATATAATTTTCTTTTCAGGGTTAACAAAATCCAGTGAAAATGACGAACACAAAATAGAAAAATAACTAGAGTATCGGTAAGGAATTGCATCACATCGACAGAGGTCGCTTTTCGGCAGATTTTGCATTAGTATGTTGTAGAAAACCAGACTTTCTTCGTCTGCTGCTGAAATAGTCTCATACCCTTCACATTTTCGCTAAGCTAATGCTAATTTTTAAAATGCTTAAACCAACAGAGTTGTGAAGCAAACTGAACTCTATCATTATTAATTGTATAATAGTATGTAATACTTGAATAATCAGGGTAGCCACTCAATCGGTATAGCCGAATATCGGTTACAACCATGGAAAGCGAACGAATCCTCATGGAAATCAGGAATTCGCCATGAACAATTTCCAATTGTTCGCAAATAACAAATTTTGAACTTAAAAAAAATCGTAATCAATATTGTTTTCGACACATTTTTCATGTCCGAATTCTGTTCGAGACCATTTTCAGGCTCTTGGTACGGCAGTGCCAGTTCGTTGAACTGACCCCAATGGCAAGCTCGTTTTACATCGTTTTAAAATTCATTTTTGAATCTTTCAAAGAACCGAGTGTCCGAAAACACTGCTTCAAAAATTTTTGCTTTTTGTACTTTTTGTTGTTGGTAAATCGATGTGACACCAATGTTACAAAAAACCTATTCGAATTGCTCAATGTTGGAGTACATCGAAGTAACGCCCTGAACCTGAAAAAAATATTTGAATTATCGCTTTTTGCATTTTCAAAATAGATATAGCCACGTATAGGTGAAAGTACTAATATACTAAATTAATCTGTATTTACTATTAGGGGTTGGTTATACACTAGTGTTAGTTGAAACAAATCGAAATATTCTTTATTGCATTTTCTAAAAGGATATGTACTTTCAGATAAAGCATTAAAAACATGTCGATTTTTTCGACTAGAGTATATTTAAAAAAAATCATAAACGTCTGAGCAGTAGAACCGATTTGCCAGCTATTGCAAGCGCGTAATCTGCTGCTGCGCGTCACATACCACGATTATCTCGAAACTATTTTTTCCAAGAAAATGTGGCTGTGGCAAGTACTGGTTTTGAAGAACCATTAACCGGATCAGCCTGAATTTTAGACAGGCTTGTTTATAACAATAATAGCATGCTCGGAAACGACGGTTTTTTTTAAGCAATATTTTTTTTCCTACTACAAAAACCGACATATTTTACGTGAACAACGAAAAACAATCACCATTTTTGTGAAAAAGTAAATTATGCAAATTATGTTTTGGTACAATGACTGCGCTGCCGCTATTCGCATAACAGTCCTATGCTTTCCTTTTTTTGCGGAAATGGGTCCATTTTGGCGTGTTTTTCAAGAATAGCCATTTAAATCGAGGTTGTGAGAATCAAACCTTACTTTTTTAATGGCTATTCTTGAAAAGTATCCCAAAATGGACCCATTATCGCAAACAAAAGAACACTCAAATTTTACATAGCACTATTCTGCGAATAGAAGCAGTCAGTGACTCTAGTCATTGATAATTTGTTTTGAAAAAAAAAATGATGGAAGTGTAAAAAAGTATGCATTTAGTCACGGGTTCGATTCTTAGTAGAATCAGACCATTCGATATAAATAAAACTGGTTAGAAGGACGCACGATGAAATTTTTCCAGGGAATTTTAATTGGAAATATTTGGCGAGAGGAACGAGGCTCGGTATAGTAGAGCAGATAGTGAGTAAAAAAGAGTGTAAAATCATATTACACACAAGCACGAATAAATTAATTTTAAGCATGCCACTTCTCAGTAGTGGTATTGCTAATAATAGAAGTGCGAGATAAAGCAGACACCCAGATATATCTTAAAACAGATCAACGATTCTGGTCGCAGTGAGGAAGTCCGTACAGAAAAAGAGTGTCAAACCCTCACATTAAATTTCTCCTTCAAAATAAACTTCAACAATTTCCAATACGACAAATATCTTATCCTATCCTAACGGGACCGCAAAATCTTCTTGTATACCCATATATTAGCCGTTGCAAAACAGAGTGGTCTAAAGACTAGAAAAATTTCGAAAAATCGAACTTTAAAGCTGATTTATGCCATGTTGAAATTTCGTCCGAAACAGAATGGTTATGTAACATATATGTAACATATTAAATGTGATATGTAACTTGTCACTTGTCCTGTAACATGTTACACGTGATGTAACACGAAAAATGTAACATGTCAAATATCATGTAATATGTAACATATTGTGTTACATGTAACATGTGACACTAGCCATTTTGTACGAGTTAACGTCATTTTTATTTATGTTTATGTACATAAACCACTCTGTTCCGAAACGATACGAGGATTCCAGTAAAATATATATGAAGTCAGAGTGGTCTATGTACATTGGTATGGTAAATTCACTTATTTCGCCAAAAAAATGGTAATTTTATGTATTCACATGTTAAACAACTTCATAACCTTTATATTAGGTTGATAAATGGTTGGACACGTGTCACCTGAGACCCTATTGTGGTCATTCACCTCTGTCCAGCAACTCCTATCCCAACCTCCACGTGGTGCCGACCGGAATACGAGTAACCTTAGCGGAGATCGGGCAACCAACCCCCGGTGGAAACTTTGGTCGTATGCTGACTGGGAAGGGGGAACGTACGCGGCTGTTTCCCCATGTTAGGGGCGGCGTACAACAGCGTCTGACCCGGAGCGGGCGGCTGAATCATGAAACGTGTCTCGCCAGCTAAATCTAAGACGGCAACCCCGTCGCGAGACTAGCCATCGCCACCCTAGTAAAGTAGCATGGCAAAAACACTTTACTACGAATAATCAAGAAGAAGAAACGGACCGGATCAATCGGCAACGACCTAGGCGACAAAAAAAGGACACTGATTGGAAACTCGGAACATGGAACTGTAGATCGCTGAACATCCCGGGTGGCGACAGGATCCTACTGGATCAGTTGGAACCTTGTCAAATCGGCATCGTAGCGCTACAGGAACTTTGTCGGAAAGGAGAAACTGTACGGAGGATGTGTGGCCGCAGGGCCCAGTACGACCAGAGCGGCGGCACAACAAATGAGCGGGGTACCGGGTTTATTGTGTTGGGCAAGATGCAAAGTCGTGTGATCAAGTGGCAGGCGATCAGCACGATGAAATTTTTCCATGTGTGTATTGAGAATTAAAGGCCGGTTCTACAATTACTCCATCATCAATGTGCACTGCCCGCACGAAGGAAGACCCGATGGCGAAAAAGAAGCCTTCTACGCGCAGCTGGAGGACGTCTACAATGGCTGCTCGCAGCGGGACATCAAGATCGTCATCGGGGATTTGAACGCTCAAATCGGAAGGGAAGACTTGTATAAACCGGTGGTCGGACACGAAAGTCTGCACACCGAAACGAACAACAACGGCCAAAGATGTGTCAACTTTGCAGCTTCCCGAGGAATGGTAGTCCGAATTACATTTTTCCCCCGCAAGGACATCCACAAAGCCACTTGGAAATCACCTGACCAACAAACAACGAACCAAAATGACCATGTTGTCATCGAAGGACGATTTTTCTCGGACATCACCAACATACGCACCTACCGAGGTGCGGACATTGACTCGGACCACTACTTAGTGGCGGTTTGTATGCGCTCAAAACTGTCGACTGTCTACCAGTCACGACAGAGCCGATCCCTGCGGCTCAACATCAAGCAGCTACGGAACCCGCAAGCTGCCTAAGTCTACGCACAACAGCTTGAAGCGGCACTACCCTCGGCAGAGGAGCTCGGCGCAGCTTCTCTCGAGGATGGCTGGACCATGATCCGCATGGCCATTAGGGAATCCGCGACAACGACACTAGGAACAGAGGCGCCGAATGGCAGAAACGACTGGTATGATGGGGGATGCCAGGCAGCGGTGTCAGAGAAAAACCGGACCTGGGTAAATCACCTGAGGGTAAGGACGAGAGAGAACCTGGTCAAATACAGACGGGCAAGGAACGACATGACCACGATCCTGAGACGTAAAAAGCGCCAGCAAGAGGATCGTGACCATGAAGAGCTAGAAGAGCTGTTCACTGCTAATGAGACGCGAAAGTTCTACGAAAAGGTTAACCAATCGCGTAAAGGCTATGTGCCGCGAGCCGACTTTTGCAAGGATATGGAAGGTAATCTCATCACGAACGACAGCGAGGTGGTCGACAGGTGGAAGCAGCACTTCGATGAACATCTGAATGGCGATGCAACAAACGGAAGTGGAACTGGAACGGACCTGGGAGTGCCAGCAGTAGATGACCGGGTATTAGCCCCCGATCTCCACGAAATTCAGCGGGAGATTGGGAGGCTGAAGAACAACAAAGCCACCGGCAAAGACGGCCTGCCGGGCGAGCTCTACAAACATGGTAAAGTAACTAGCTTGCTAGAGCACTACACTGGGTCATTCCCAAGATCTGGGAAGAGGAAAAACTGCCGGAAGAGTGGATGGAGGGAGTCGTCTGCCCCATCTATAAGAAGGGCGACAAGCTGGAGTGCTACAATTATCGTGGCATTACGCTTGTCAACGCTGCATATAAAATACTCTCCCAAGTTCTATTCCAACGTCTAACACCTTTAACAAGGAGGTTCGTGGGGCAGTACCAGTCGGGTTTCATGGGAGCCCGCCCAACCACGGACCAAATTTTTTCAATCCGACAGATTTTACAAAAAAATCGTGAGTACAACGTGTCCACGCATCACATTTTTATCGACTTCAAGGCAGCCTATGATACAGTTGATCGAGAACAACTATGGCAGATCATGCACGAGAACGAGGATATCTTCCCGGATAAACTGACGCGGCTGATCAAGGCTACCATGAACCGTGTGATGTGTTACGTGCGTGTCTCGGGGATGCTCTCGAGTCCCTTCGAGTCATGCCGAGGATTGAGACAATGTGATGGACTCTCTTGTTTGCTTTTTAACATCGCCCTCGAAGGTGTTATACGAAGAGCGGGCATTGACACGCGTGGTACGATTTTTACGAAACGGGTTCAGCTTAACGGCTTCGCTGATGACTTCGACATAATAGCACGAAACTTTGCGACGGTGGAGGAAACCTACACCAGACTGAAAGCGGAAGCTAAGCGCATTGGACTGCTGATCAATGCATCGAAAACTGAGTATATGAAGGGAAGAGGCTCCAAGGAGAACAATGTCAGCCTCCCACCCCGGATCACCGTAGATGGCGATGAGCTTGAGGTGGTAGACGAGTTTGTGTACTTAGGATCGCTGGTAACCGCTGACAACAACACCAGCAAGGAGATCCGGAGACGCAACCAAGCGAGAAATCGTGCCTACTTTGCATTTCGTAAGACGATGAGATCCAATCGAGTGCGCCGCCGTACAAAGTTGAAACTGTACAAAACACTAGTTAGACCGGTAGTCCTCTATGGGCTAGAGACGACAACACTGCTCTCAGAGGACTTCAACGCCCTTGGAGTTTTCGAAAGGAAGGTGCTGCGAACCATCTACGGTGGAGTACAGCCTGAAGACGGAGAATGGCGTAGACGCATGAACCATGAGCTGCACGCGCTGCTAGGAGAGATCCCCATTGCACATCTGATCAAAGTTTACAGATTGCGATGGGCCGGACACGTCGCAAGGATGCCGGACGACAACCCGGTTAAAACGACCCTTTTCAGTAACCCCTCCGGCACCAGAAATTGAGGAGCACAGCGTACACGATGGCTTGATCAGATTGAAAGTGGCCTACGAGTGATAAGACGCCTGGGTGCATGGCGCCATACAGCCCAGAACCGAGTTGAATGGAGACGACTTCTTGATACAGCACGAGCCTTCCCGGCTCTAGCCTGCTAGGTAAGGTAGGTAAGGTAACCTTTATATTAGAACATTTTGTTTGAAAGAATCCGTTGAACAGAATTTTATTCAGAGATTTTTCGAAAATTGCTTCTCCTGAAAAATTTGCTCGATGGCACATAGACCACTCTGTTCCGCAACGGCTCAAATGCATGTGAGTATATTTTACATTATTCTTTATTAAAGTATGAAGAATATAACTGTATTCGACACAATAGTAAGTTTATATCACGTGTATTCCATCAATTTGTAATGCTCCACTTCTATTTATTATTAGAAAGAAATAAAATCATAAATGACGTGAACCACGAAAAACATAGCGCGAACCAGGATCAAAATTTCGATTGCAATAAAATTCATATCAATAATATTTACTAGACACCAGGTTTTTAGTTTTTTAGTTGAGAAAAATCTTGCATTCAGTCCTAGGGTCCCTTGAAAAACAATAAGACGGTGCGTACGATCAATCAACGTACTTGTTTCAGTGCGTCTTGAACTGTCCTACAGATCAGACGTTTTTTCGGTTGCTTGTGGACTGGTCTTTGACTGCCTATAGCTTCAAAGTTTGTGTTTTGTCAGTGTGTCTTTTAAAGACTACCTGAAAGTTATTTCCCATCAGTCTTTCTCAAGACTACCTACTTTTGAATTTAACATTTGTTTTAACTTTTTTCGTATCACCTGAAATGGCTGGACGGAAAAAGAAACCTCGCATCGCTGCGGGGAGGAAAAGAGAGGCATCTCTTTCTGACACATCGAGTGTCTGTAGTGACAATCCTTTTGATATTTTGCCTGAGCAAGAAGCTGGTGAAATGGAAGTTACCAATAATGAAACTATACAAAATATAAAATCTTTAAAAAAGGAGAAAGTTCCACCTATTGTGGTAACTATTTCTTCTGAATTTAATATATTCAAAAAGGAACTTTCAACGTTTGTTTCTGACGTTAAAGTTACCTATCAAATTGGCCGTAGAGGTGAATGCCGCTTATTAGCCGACTCAGTAAAGGGTCGAGATCGTCTTGTTCAGTATTTAACCGACAAGATGTACAAATTTTTTACATATGACACCAAGAACGCCAAGCCGTTCAAGGTTGTCTTGAAAGGTCTCACCAACGATCAAACCGTTGATGAGATCAAACTTACTTTAACAGAATTACTTGGCATAGCCCCTACCCAAGTAATTCTAATGAAACAAAAATCACGAGGCGAAAACAGTCAGCGAACTGGAATTTCCCTTGTAAATTATTTAATTCATTTTAACCGCAGTGAGGTTAATACCTTAAAATTTTTTGAAAAAGCACATGCTTTATATAACGTGCGTGTAAAATGGGAATTATATCGAAAGTTTGGCGGAGGTGAAAAGCATATCACCCAATGCCGTATTTGCCAACGTTATGGCCATGGTTCAAAGTTCTGTAACATGGACCAAAAATGCCTCATTTGTGGAGACTCTTCTCACACAAAGGACACATGTCCTGTGAAAGAGAGTAAAAATTTTCGCTGTGCGAATTGTAACGGCAACCA
Organism: Wyeomyia smithii; assembly: GCF_029784165.1. Lineage (NCBI taxonomy): Eukaryota > Metazoa > Arthropoda > Insecta > Diptera > Culicidae > Wyeomyia > Wyeomyia smithii. The sequence goes on from NC_073695.1 coordinate 130,876,677, forward strand.
TATGTCGAATTTTTATCAATGCCCAGTCCGTTTAGCAATTGTTAAGGCAAGGCAAGGTAAACAAAATTCAATTTCTCAATTAAAACCAACTTCAAAACAAAATTCTCCAAGCGTACCAGTGACGCATAGTTTACCTACTCCTTTGCATACCCGTTTAACTTATGCACAGGTTACAGGTAGTTCGAACATTATACCGCCTAGTGTTGGTAGTTCGAAAATGACCGTTAATATGGGTAAGCAAAACACGCTAGAAAATAATTGTACACCTATTACTCCAGCTAATATTGCTGCCGAAAATATTTTTTCTAATGTCAACTGCCTGGGGCCTATTACGGCAGGTAAACTTTCTTTTTTGCAACAGGCAATGTTCGATCTTATGAACGCCATGTTGCAGGCAAAATCAATGTTTGAAGCCATTCAAATAGGCACAAATTTTACTATTAAAATTGTTTCTAATTTAAAATTTAGCAATGATTTTAAATAAAACAATTAAAATATTAAATTGGAATGCTCGCTCATTGAAGGCCAATGAGAATGAGCTTTTTAATTTTTTAACAGTAAATAATGTGCATATTGCAATTATTACTGAAACATTTTTGAAACCTAACATAAAATTAAAATATGATCCCAATTACGTGGTTCATAGATATGATAGGATTCAGGGTTCCGGCGGTGGAGTTGCAATTGTTATTCATCGCCGAATCAAACATCGTGCTCTTCCCCATCTTGAGACGAAAGTTATTGAAACTTTGGGAATTGAAGTTCAAACTGAACTTGGGATTTTATTTATTGCCGCAGCATATTTACCATTTCAATGCACACGCGAGCTCAAAAATTATTTTAAAGGTGATTTACAAAAACTCACCAGAAATCGTTCGAAATTTTTCATATCGGCGATTTTAACGCTAAACATCGTTCATGGAATAATTCTCAAAGTAATTCCAATGGCAAAATTTTATTCAATGATTGTTCTTCAGGATACTATTCTATTTTGTCTCCGAATAGTCCTACATGCTTTTCTTCTGTAAGAAACCCTTCAACAATTGATTTGGTGCTGACAGATCAAAGTCATGTATGTAGTGATTTGATCACACATGCTGACTTTGATTCTGACCATCTTCCAATAACTTTTTCTTTATCACATGAATCAGTTTTAAACCCTATGAGCTCTGTTTTTAATTATAACAAAGCTAATTGGGAAAGATACAAAAATTATATTGAGAGAAATTTCAATAATGAGCTTGATTTGCAAAACGAAGTGAATATTGATTCCGCTTTGGAAGCATTAAAATGTGCAATTGTTGATGCCAGGAATTATTCTGTTCCAAAGGCTCAAGTGAAATTTGATTCACCAATAATTGACGAAAATCTTCAACTTCTAATTCGTTTGAAAAATGTCCGCAGACGTCAATATCAACGTTCTCGTGACCCTGTTTTTAAAACTATTTATAAAGATTTACAGAAAGAGATTAAACATAGATTTACTCTTCTGAGAAATCAAAATTTTGAGACTGAAGTTGAAAAATTGAAACCATATTCAAAACCATTTTGGAAGCTGTCGAAGATTCTTAAGAAACCTTCAAAGCCTATTCCAGTTTTAAGAGATGGTGAACGTTTTCTTGTATCCAATGAACAAAAGGCTCAAAGACTTGCTCAGCAGTTTGAGAGTGTTCATAACTCAAATTTGAATTTTGTGAGTCCAATTGAAAATGAAGTCACACGTCAATTTGATTTAATTTCTTCCCAGAATTTTTTACCTGCAGAAATAATTGAAACTAACTTGAATGAGATTAAATCAATTATTAAAAATTTCAGAAATATGAAAGCACCTGGTGACGATGGAATCTTTAATATACTAATCAAACATCTCCCTGAGAGCACAATGGATTTTTTAGTGAAAATTTTCAATTGCTGCTTCAAAATTGCATATTTTCCCAAATTATGGAAAAATGCAAAAATTACTCCCATTTTAAAGCCGGATAAGAACCCAGCTGAAGTTTCAAGTTATCGACCAATCAGTTTGCTTTCTTCAATAAGTAAACTGTTCGAGAGAGTTATTCTTAACAGAATGATGTCACACATCAACGAAAATTCAATTTTTGCAAATGAACAGTTTGGATTTCGCCATGGGCATTCCACAACTCATCAATTGCTCAGAGTTACTAATATGATACGAGCTAACAAATCTGAAGGTTATTCCACTGGAGCTGCTCTTTTGGACATAGAAAAAGCATTCGACAGTGTTTGGCATAAAGGTTTGATTGCGAAATTGCAAACTTTTAATTTTCCAATTTTCCTAATCAAAATTTTAAAAAATTATCTTACTGATCGAACTCTGCAGGTTGTCTATCAGAATTCAAAATCTGATAGATTTCCTGTCAGAGCAGGTGTGCCTCAAGGTTCAGTCTTGGGTCCAGTCCTGTACAACATATTCACTTCAGATCTTCCTGATTTGCCTCCAGGATGCACAAAGTCATTGTTCTGCGATGACACAAGCATTTCCGTAAAAGGAAAAAGTCTTCGTGTCATATGCAGTCGATTGCAGAAAAGTTTAGATATTTTTTCTTCCTACTTGCAAAAGTGGAAAATCTCTCCCAATGCTTCTAAAACTCAAATGATAATTTTTCCGCATAAGCCTAGGGCTTCTTTCCTCAAGCCAAACAATAATCACGTTGTCAAGATGAATGGGGTTATTTTAAGTTGGTCCGACAAGGTTAAGTACTTGGGACTAATTTATGATAAAAAACTTATTTTCAAAGAGCACATTGAGAGTATACAAGCCAAGTGCATCAAATATACGAGATGTTTATATCCTCTCATTAACAGGAATTCTAAACTTTGTTTAAAGAACAAACTTTTGATTTACAAACAAATTTTTAGACCAGCAATGCTTTATGCAGTACCGATCTGGTCAAGTTGCTGTTCAACAAGGAAGAAAACGCTCCAAAGGATTCAGAATAAAATTCTGAAAATGATTTTGAAGCGTCCTCCTTGGTTTGGTACACTCGAATTACATAGACTTACTGGTGTTGAACCATTAGAAGCTATGTCAAATAAAATTCTTAACAATTTTCGACAAAAATCGTTGCAATCCTCAATTGCTACGATAAGCTCTCTTTATAGCCAATAAGTTAGCAATTAAGTTAGTTGTAAGTTTACTTCCCCTTTTCTGACAAGTAGGTTTAAATCCCTACGAATGATAAGTCCTAATTGCGAAAGCAAACAAATCCTAACAATTAAAATTACAAATTTCTAACAGTGTTGAGAAGTCACCATTTGTGATTGGACACACATACTCATTATTTACTAATATTTATCATAAATACTTAAGCTACTAACAAATCCCCCCTTAAAAAAAAAAAAAAAAAAAAAAAACGTACTTGTTTCGGGAAACACACGTTTGAAAGTTTGTGGTCTAATAAGCTTCTGTACTGGTTAGTGGAACAAAATGGACACAACTGTGCTATATGATTTGTGAGCTGACAGCTTTTGACATCAAATACTTAAAATTTTGAGTTGTGTTAGTGTTTCCTTCAACCGATGATATAGAGGTGTATTTACTGGTCCACAACGTACTTTGTTTGGAGATAAACACTCTGGCGATACACTACGGTTTCCAAAGAATCCGATAGTAATAAACTACGCATGGGCTTTTGCTGTTTTTCAGCAGATTATTTTACTACCGAAAACACCAGACTTTACAGTGTAAGTAAACTAGAAAATAATTGCAAGTGATGAATAAAATGTTTTTTGTCGTTTTGAATAGGTGTTCATTACGAGTGGGATCTGTGTGCTGCTATACCTGGTGTGCTTCAAGATTTCCAATGCCAAACTCAAGTGAAATAAACCAGTACGAGAGCACCCGAAACAAATCAAAAAACCTTAGCGGTTGCTGTAATTGTACATAGCTTTATCATAATTTGACTATGTTTTCTATTGTAAATACATCATTTCTACATTATATATCATTGTTTAGAACAATAAAAAACACTCTGTTTGTCATTTTTACGATGAAAAGAGGGGTTGTGATGGATCTTCACAGCCATTTTTATGCATTCAGAAGTCACTGACAATGTTTTTCATGGTAAAATTGTTGCGGGTGGTAGATTCAACAACAAAAGACGTTAGGACTGCTACTGCTGCTGAACTACTGCTGCTGCTAGGACTACTGCTGCTGCCGGGACTACTGTTGCTGCTGGGACTATTGCTACTGCTGCTGGGACTGCTGCCGATGATGAATTGTTGCCTCCAAGCTGTTCTGTGGAAACTCTTCACAACATTACAGTATGGTCCAACGATCAACTAGAAGGTTCAGAACGGTTCAAAGGGATCGGTAGACTTGCTTCAGCGGGAAAGCCTAGGTGAAAATTCAATGTTTTCATTATGAGACCAGTTACTTATGTTTTTACTTTGTTTTACTTCTTAGACTGATACGAACAATTCAGCGATTGCGACATCGATCGGGCAAGCAAACCTACACCATTGAAATGCTGCGCACATATACATAAACGAAAACAAATAAAATAAATTAAATTATAATTCAATATATTGTACGCTTTCTTAAATGTTAAAAATAAACAAAAAGAATAAAAAACTCAATTTACTGTAAACTTTTTTTTTAATAATCATAATACCCTTTCCGACAAGTCTAGTAGTAAAATTCGTTTACTTTGGTCGTTTGGTTCGTTTGGTTTTTCTTGCTTCAGGCTCTAGCTTTTCACTCTTGACATACCTATTCACCTTCGGATTGCTTATACAAAATTATATGCGAATTAGGCGCTGTTCCCACTGCTTTCGGAAGAGTCCAAACCGTGGCGCGGATGCAAAAAAAAAAAACGAAAATATCATCTTCGCAAGCTGCTGCCGTGAACTCTCCGGGAAGCACAAAATATCGTCGGCAACGATATTTTTTATTCGCACGACGGCAACACTGCACTGCCCCGGACATTGCACGGCTGGGTATCATTCTGTTTCTGAAAACACTACGATTGGATTGAATTTGTCCACCTTGGGCTGTTCGCCAGAAACCGGAAATTACCTCCACAATAAAAATATGACAGCTGGAGTTGATGTGGGATGTAAAAGGTCATCTGCTGTTTTTTAACATTCATAAGTTTAGGTCTAATAATCTGCAAGATTAATCATGATTGCTACAATGTTTGTAGTTACGTATTTAATGAAAATATCGTCATGTGTGGCACACATTTATTTGTCATATAGTACCGTTCCAGCTGAAAATCAAAAACAATGACTTGCGACAATACGCATAATGTCGCATCTAGTGCGCTGTTAAGCATAAAAAGTCGCGTAAAAATCCGCATTAGTTCTAAAATTCGAGTCAAAAAAACTTTTTAATGTAGAAAAAAACACACATCATCTCTATGAACATTGAATTGAAGAAAAATTGAGCATAAAAAAATCATGATTTAGCAGTAAATTTTATAGAAAAAACACATACCTATTATCGCTTCGGATTTTGTTTTAGAAGTAAATTAAGCATGAAAAGTCACGGTTTTGTATATTTTTCGTAGTCTCGTGAATAATATTTTTAGTAATCTGATACCAATTACAGACCTCGTTCGATTTTGGCTCGTTACGTTTTTGGTACGGTTCATTTTTGGCACTGTTCGATTTTGACACATAGACCAAAAAAATGTACGGTTTTTTATTCATATTTTAAGTTTTCTCGTTTTTACTTTAACAGATTTAAGTTCAATAACCGATATTATGGTCCCTAATGTTGCAAAGGAGGCTGGTCAGAATCGGTCAACTGGTTCCGGATATATGACCGGAACATGCTCGGGTAATATTATAAAAGTGATTAGAACCGTACCATGCCTCTAATTACTTCGGTGGTCATATAAAGTGTATATAAGCGGACCTATCCCGAATGTGTTCCAGATACATCCGAATCATTGAACCAAAACCCATCAAGCGTCACCTATAACGAGTTGGAATCCACAAACTAGTTCATTGGTGGCCATAGCTAGAGTCTAAGTCATTGGTCACATAAAAAGTAACAAAATATGATGAAAATAAACCGTGCGTTTTTGGCATGGTTCGAATTTGGCAACATGTAGAATTCGGACGTGTTGCCAAAATCGAACGGGGTCAGTATTCCACCTCAAATGTCTCGTCTGAACATCAAATAAAGAAACACATGCCATCGCTTTGAATTTAGAATTAAAGGTTGTATGTTGAAGGTTGAACGAAAAAAAGTTAAGTTTTATTTATGCTTTTCGTCATGTGAATGATATCACAATTTTTATTATTAAAAATCCCTAACTGTTTCTCAAATATATTGCTTCGACCTCTGCGAATATTTTCTTGCATTAAAACGTACATGTCACCGTTTACTTTTTTGATCTAGAACGATTTAAAATGATGGTGGTTATTGTGCACCTCAGAGACGGTGAGAATAATATTAATAAGATCTGCGTTAAGGGATCCAATGTAGTAGATAAAAATTATTAATCATGATCCGTCCTATAAATGAAGCGCTCTAATCTAATACTGCGCTATCAAAATAATCAAAATTCTTGCACCCTTCCGTTGCGCATACAATGAAATGTTAATCGCACAGCCCCGCCGCCACGTTTTTCGTTATCTGAATGATATCACCATTTTAAGTATTAAAAAACCCTAACTGTTACAAATATATTGCTTCGAACTATACGAATATTTTCTTGCAATAAAATGTACATGTCACCGCTTACTTTTTTGATTCAAAACAATTTTAAATGATGGTGCTTATTGTGCACCTCAGTAACGGCGGGAATAATATCAATAAAATCTGCGTTACGTAAATCCAATTTTTATAAAGTGGATAAAAATGATTAATAATGCACCATCCTACAAATGAAGCGCTCTAATCCAATACTGCGCTATCAAAATAATCAAAATAAAGCAACCTGCACTTCGCCGTTGCTACATCGCACACCACTAGGTATAAATTGCACAGCCCCGCCGCCACGTTTACGTTATTTGAATGACATCACAATTTTAAGTATTAAAAAACCCTAACTGTTTAACAAATATATTGCTTCAAACTCTACGCATATTTTCTTATAATAAAATGTACATGTCACCGCTTAATTTCTTGATTTAAAACGATTTAAAATGATGGTGCATATTGTGCACCTCAGTAACGGCGGGAATAATATTAATAAAATCTGCGTTACGTAAATCCATTTTTATATAGTGGATAAAAATAATTAATCATGCACCATCCGATAAATGAAGCGCTCTAATCCAATACTGCGCTATCAAAATAATCAAAATAAAGCAACCTGCACATCGCCGTTGTTGCATCGCACACAATGAAGTTCGAATCGCACAGCCCCGCCACCACGTTTTACGTTATGTGAATGATATCACAATTTTTATTATTAAGAAACCCTAAATGTTTCACAAATATATTGCTTCGAACTCTACAAATATTTTCTTGCAATAAAACGTACATGTCACCGCTTACTTTCTTGATTTAAAACGTTTTAAAATGATGGTGCTTATTGTGCACCTCAGTAACGGCGGGAATAATATCAATGAAATCTGCGTTACGTAAATCCATTTTTATATAGTGGATAAAAATAATTAATCATGCACCATCCTAAAATAAATGAAGCGCTCTAATCCAAAACCGCGCTATCAAAATAATCAAAACAAAGCAACCTGCACACCGCCGTTGCTGCGTCGCATACAATGAAGATTGAATCGCACACCCCGCCATCGTGATCTCGTTGCGGCAGGAGAAGTTTGGTTGTGTTTGTTTTGACCAAGTCCGCATGCCAGCCGCACCGGACTTGCTTCAAAACAAACACAACTAAACTTCCCTCTCGCCCGCGACGCACGAAGACGAATGAACCCCTAGGAGCGAATGAACCCTGGTCCGACATTTTTGTTGCATTTGAGCACGACATTGGACCGATGTTGAGCGAAATGTCGACCCGTTGTAGGACCGATCTATCGGAGAATCGGACGCGAATTGGTCCGACATCGGCCCGACAATTCTTACTGGGAATGTATGTTGAACGGAGCAAACTAGAGTATGATCGTCAGCATGTGGCGTGTTTTATTTTCATTTCTCTCGTTCTTGACTGGTTCTTGACTGGCTGTCTGAACGGTCAAAAAACGGTCGATGAATGCTTTTTCGCTGTATCGGATGGAATTGGGGCACTGCTTACAGATGCACGTTGTTTTTTGGTGGAGAAGTTTGTTGTTGTTGTTGTTGATGGTTAGCGATTATTGCTTGAGGACAAATGAGGTTGAGATATAGTTTGAATATTTCTTCATGCGAAATGTTGAAGTCCGTCGTAGTTATACGTCGCAAAGCGCCGACAGGCACAAGTAGTGTTTTTACTTCTGCCAACGCGGCTAGCATTATACCATATGTTGCGTTGGGCGCGGCTGTAATTTATATTTTTCCGAAGCTTATTCAGATTCTTGCTTCGCTTATATCATTGGCCCAACAGATAAGCCGATATATACTCTATTCTTTTTATATCCATCGTTATCAGCAGAGCTTTGAAAAATCCTTTTCTGAAAAGACGCTTGAACGTTTTCTCGTTCAGTTACATGCTTTCCTTTTTGTGCGATCCTTCGCTCATTTTCAACTTGTATCTGCAGCATGTTCAATTTCAAAGAACGTTTTTTTTTCGCCACGAACAGTCATCGGGCGCGGACGCGTTTTCATTTCGCTCCGCAATTCAACTTGTATTTTTATTTTTTTTTTACACCTCGACGGCGTCGCGAGTGCACGTAAGCAACAATTTATTTATTTATAAACAATCTTTGACCGTCGCGCTACCGCGTGTATCTAACCTTTTCTCGACAATTCGTACTCGCCGCGTAACAATTTTTAATCAGTGCTATGGAAAAGTGTGGCATAACCAACTGTACTTCGACCGACAACCGTTTCCTGTGGAAATGCGAAGGAATATGCAAAAGGCACTTCCACGCTGCCTGCGTTGGAACCCGTAGAAACCAAGAAGAACTACTGCGTTCATTCATGCTGCCCTTATGCATAGAATGCCAGGAACAGTTCATGGACCAACTCCAACTGAAGAAGCTCATCCAGCACCAGAAAATTTTAACAGAAAGTATTGAATCACAAATCAAATCAAATCATTCAATAATCAGTCAACTTCCTAGACTGACTGTAACGCACGACACACTGGACAGTATCAATACACTGCTTTCTGAATTGAAGACGGAAATTAAAAAAGTAAATATCAACACAAACAATGCGTCGGCAAAAACCATAAATCGCATTTCGACGCTGTTCGGCGAACTTGGCCATGACTCCATATCGGACATATCGGACATTAGCAAAGAAAACCGGCAGCACACAAAGAACATACAACAGCACCTGGAAAAAGCATTTACTAATATAGAATCAAAAATTGACAATATGGAACACCAATTAGAAGCTATACAAAATAAGAAAACAAACTGCAGTACAACGGCGCAGGAACTAATTAATGAATTAAAAGCGCTCAAAGAATCGAATTCACTCCAGCCAAAAACAGACAATCATCCCAGTCTGGCTGGAGAACTTCGCCTTTCATTGCCACTTCCAGAATCGGACTCAGAAGAACACCGTACTCCAAATTTCACATCAGGCTGGCGCCTAATTGGCAATAAAAAAGTATGGAAACGCGACTGGACTGAATATGACGCCAGACAGCGTAAAAGACGCATGCAGGAAAAGCAAGCAGAAAAGGCCGCTCGTAAACGTATGCAGCAACGCAAACGTCAGCAGGAAAACTCAAACCCTATCAGCATAAGTAACACCTATAAACACGGAATAAACCATTTCGCCTGCAACTCAAAGAAAACTCAAATTGCTGAAATGCCAAAACAACCACTACCCTCGGACAAAGACCTCCTGGCAGCTGCACGCGTTCCATTTGCTGGGCCGCCGAATTCAGACATAACATCAAAATTTATAAATTTCCAAAAAGGCGAAACTATCAACCCATATCGGACAGAAAAAAAATGCAACTAACAATGAAAATTCACATTCTGTGCCGAACACGCATCAGTACTGGACGTGTTTGGTGATCGGTCCGATAGAGTATAAAACAAAAGACGTGTGAACAAGTGTTGGCATTGTTTGCCTGGTCGAGTGAAATAAATCCGGGTTCAAGGTCGTTCCTTTGTGCAACTGTTTCGCATCGTGACTGCCAGCTGGTGCGTAAGCCGATTTGGCTGCTGGCTGGATTGTGCTACAGCAGTGGACGAGACACAAACGAGGAAAAAGAAGAAGCCATCAGTGTCAGCGAGTCGTATCGCTGTGTGGAGTGATCTCACACCTGGCTCGCTGCTGGTGGCTGTTTGGTGCTGCTGTATTGGTGCTGCTGGCTGTAACGGCTGCTACTTCGAACGATCGGACAACCAACCTTACTGGAAGGGAGAAATAAAAAGGTACGTGTTCTTGTCAGCGCTAGTGCGCTAGACTTAAGATGGATGTAGATCCCTCGCCTCCCGCGCCACCATCCCCGAACCCCTCTGACCCTGACCCTTCTGTTACCCCCTCCCCTGTTCATTCTTCAGTCCCCCCTCGCCCCAGGCTTTACCCAGACGGAGCCCAGGGCAGCTATACTGTTTATTTTCGGCCAAAGGCAGGACCGAAATCGAAAAAGTTGAACCTCTTGCAGATTTCTAAAGACCTGACGAAGGAGTACAAGGGCGTGACCGAAATTTCCAAGGTCCGGCCTAACAAGCTCCGTGTCGTGGTCGGTAACCTGAAAGAGGCCAACGATATAGCTTGCTCTGAGCTCTTCACACGCGAGTATCGCGTTTACATACCCGCACGAGACGTGGAGATCGACGGTGTCATAACCGATTCGAGTCTGTCCGTCGAGTGTATACTGCAAAGTGCCAAAGGGTGCTTTAAGAACAAAACGTGTCCCGAAGTAAAGGTGCTCGACTGCAAGCAATTGCGGTCAGCATCGATCATCGGTGGCAAAACAGTATACACTCCGTCAGACTCGTTTCGAGTTACGTTCGCCGGGTCTGCACTACCAAGCCACGTCTCGATCCACCGGGTTCGTCTCCCTGTGAGGCTCTACGTGCCCCGCGTCATGAACTGCCTGAATTGCAAGCAGTTAGGCCATACAGCCGCCTACTGCTGCAATAAGGCACGTTGTGGCAAGTGTGGGGAGTCTCATGCGGAAGATTCTTGCAGTGTTAACGCTGAAAAGTGTATTCACTGCGGAGAAAATCTGCATGAGCTCTCGACATGTGCGGTGTACATGCAGCGCAGGGATAAAATAAAACGGTCTCTCAAAGAGCGTTCAAAGCGTTCCTACGCTGACATGCTGAAGAAGACCGTTACCACTTCTCCCGTTACTTCGAACCCCTTCGATCTGTTGCCCTCTGAGGAAACCGATTCTGACGATTCACCAGCGGGAGCATCTTACGCCAATCCTGGGGAGTCTAGAAAGAGGAAAAGTGTTTCCTCTCCTAAACTTCCCAGAAAAGGTCCTAAGATTTCTCAAAGTGAAATGAAGGTTACAAACAAACCAAACAGTGCTGCGGAAAAACCGAAGCAAACTCCTCCTGGGCTGGCAAATTTAAAGTCCCAGAAGGAGTTCCCAGCACTGCCAGGAACATCTAAAACCCCAGTTGCTCCTTTTACACTCCCAGTTGATGAAACAAACTCTGGATTAGTGAAATTTTCTGACATTGTGGACTGGATTTTTGAAACTTTCAATGTACCCGATCCAATTAAAATTTTTCTTACAGCATTCCTCCCAACAGTTAGATCATTTTTGAAGCAGTTGACTGCCCAATGGCCTCTCCTTGCAGCGATTGTATCCTTCGATGCCTAATTCAACTGCGTATATGAAGGATTCTATCTCTGTCTTACAGTGGAATTGTAGAAGTATTTTACCAAAAATTGATTCGTTTAAAGTTTTGATAAATAAAAACAAATGCGATGCATTTTCCCTTTGTGAAACTTGGCTTACTTCAAATATTGATCTCAACTTCCATGATTTTAATATTATTCGCCTTGATCGAGACACCCCATATGGAGGAGTACTTTTAGGGATTAAAAAGTGCTATTCTTTCTATCGTATTAACCTCCCCTCGATTCCAGGCATCGAAGTTGTCGCATGTCAAATGACAATACAAGGTAAAGAGCTTTGTATTGCCTCAATATATATTCCCCCCAGAGCACAGGTTGGGCAACGGCTGCTCTTTGATTTAATAGAACTTCTTCCCTCGCCACGTTTGATTTTGGGAGACTTCAACTCTCATGGCGTGGCTTGGGGTTCCCCATACAATGATAACCGCTCCTCTTTAATCTATAACCTTTGCGATGACTTCGACATGACTATTTTAAACAACGGTGAAATGACACGTATCCCGAAACCTCCAGCGCGCCCAAGCGCTTTGGATCTATCCTTATGTTCGACGTCGCTACGGTTGGATTGCACATGGAAGGTAATCCTCGATCCTCACGGTAGCGACCATCTGCCTATTCTTATTTCAATTACAAACGGGTCAACTCGCATGCGACCAATTGACATTCCGTATGACCTCACACGAAATGTCGATTGGAAGTTATACGAGGAAATGATTTCAAAAGCGGTCGAGTCGATTCAACATCATTCACCACTTGAAGAATACAACCTCCTCGCGGGCTTGATTCTCGACGCCGCGTTGCAAGCCCAAACGAAGAAATATCCCGGCGTAACGATCAAAGAACGGCCTCCCACTCCGTGGTGGGACCAAGAGTGCTCCGATGTCTACACGCAAAGATCCGACGCGTTTAAGGCCTACCAGACGGGAGGTATACCTGGCGACTATTTACGGTATTCGGAGCTTGATACCAAGCTTAAAAGCTTGGCTAAAGCAAAGAAACGTGGATATTGGCGTCGGTTCGTGAACGAGACGTCGAGGGAGACATCGATGAGCACTCTTTGGAACACAGCCCGAAGAATGCGGAATCGCGTAACGGTCAACGAAAGCGAGGAGTCTTCAAGTAGGTGGATATTTGATTTTGCCAGGAAAGTATGTCCGGACTCTGTTCCTGAGCAAAATATTGTTCGCGATGCGTCTCCGGGCCACGACGCGATAGAATCACCTTTTACGATGGCAGAACTTTCAGTTGCCCTCCTGTCCTGTAACAATAACGCGCCTGGATTAGATAGAATCAAATTCAACTTGTTGAAGAATCTACCCGGCAATGCCAAGAGGCGCTTGTTGAACTTGTTCAATAAGTTCCTGGAGCAAAACATTGTACCGCAGGATTGGAGGCAAGTGAAGGTGATCGCCATCCAAAAACCAGGGAAACCAGCTTCTAATCACAACTCTTATAGGCCGATTGCAATGCTATCCTGTATCCGGAAATTGATGGAAAAAATGATACTCCGTCGTTTAGACCACTGGGTCGAATCAAATGGTCTACTATCAGAAACTCAATTTGGCTTCCGCCGTGCCAAAGGGACGAATGATTGTCTTGCGTTGCTTTCAACAGATATTCAGCTGGCGTATGCTCGTAAAGAACAAATGGCGTCTGCGTTCTTGGACATTAAGGGGGCTTTTGATTCCGTTTCTATTGACATTCTTTCGGGTAAACTTCACCGACAAGGATTTTCTCCAATTTTGAACAATTTTTTGCACAACTTGTTGTCCGAAAAGCACATGCATTTTACGCATGGCGATTTGGCAACTTTTCGCATTAGCTACATGGGTCTTCCCCAGGGCTCATGTTTAAGCCCCCTTCTTTACAACTTTTATGTAAATGACATCGACGAATGTCTGGCAAATTCATGCACGATAAGACAACTTGCAGACGACAGTGTAATCTCTGTTACAGGAGCCAAAGCTGCCGATTTGCAAGGACCATTGCAAGATACCTTGGACAATTTGTCTGCTTGGGCTTTACAGCTAGGTATCGAATTCTCTCCGGAGAAGACTGAGATAGTAGTTTTTTCTAGGAAGCATGAACCTGCTCAGCTTCAAACACAATTAATGGGTAAAACGATTTCTCAGGTTTTGGTACACAAATATCTTGGTGTCTGGTTCGACTCTAAAGGCACCTGGGGTTGTCACGTGAGGTATCTGATGAAAAAATGTCAACAAAGAGTGAATTTTCTTCGTACAATAACCGGACAATGGTGGGGAGCCCATCCAGGAGACCTTATAAGGCTTTACCAAACAACGATATTGTCTGTTATTGAATACGGGTGTTTCTGCTTCCGCTCCGCAGCAAACACACATTTGATCAAACTGGAGCGAATACAATATCGTTGTTTGCGTATCGCCTTAGGTTGCATGCAGTCGACCCATACGATGAGTTTGGAGGTTTTAGCTGGAGTACTACCATTGAAAAACCGCTTCTGGAGCCTGTCTTCTCGTATTCTAATCAAATGTGAGGTCTTGAACCGTCCCGTGATTGAAAATTTTGAAAGGTTAATCGAACTTAATTCTCAAACCCGTTTTATGACATTGTATTTCAATCACATGTCCCAAAATATTAACCCTTCTTCGAATATTCCAAATCGTGTCGACTTATCAAATACTTCTGATTCTACTGTGTTTTTCGATACATCCATGATAGAAGAAACTCGTGGAATCCCGGATCATTTACGCGTGCAGCAGATCCCTAAAATTTTTTCCAATAAATGTCGAAACTCAACTGCGACAATATGTACTACACTGACGGATCACTTCTTGATGGGTCCACTGGCTTCGGTATCTTCAATAACAATTTAACCGTCTCCCATAAGCTCGATAATCCTGCTCCTGTTTACGTCGCAGAATTAGCTGCAATTCAGTACACCCTAGGGATTATCGAAAAAATGCCCACGGACCATTATTTCATCTTTACGGACAGTCTCAGTTCCATTGAGGCTCTCCGATCGATGAAAGATGTTAAGCACTCTCCGTATTTCCTGGGGAAAATACGGGAACATCTGAGTGCTTTATCCGAAAAATCTACTCAGATTACCTTAGCGTGGGTCCCTTCTCACTGCTCGATACCGGGTAATGAGAAAGCGGACTCTTTGGCTAAGGTGGGCGCAACAAACGGTGATATTTATGAAAGACCAATTGCCTTTAATGAATTTTTCGCACTTGTACGTCAGAATACGATCATCAGTTGGCAAAATGCTTGGACCAGAGGGGAATTGGGAAGGTGGTTACATTCCATAATCCCCAAAGTATCGACGAACCCGTGGTTCAAGGGGTTGGATGTAGGTCGGGATTTCATTTGCGTGATGTCCCGGCTTATGTCCAATCACTATAGATTTGACGCGCTCCTCCGTCGTGTTGGGCTCGGGGAAAGTGGTATCTGTGCCTGTGGTGAAGGTTATCACGACATAGAGCATGTGGTTTGGTCATGCCCTGTACACCGTGACGCCAGGTCTAAATTAATAGCTTCCCTGCAGGCCGAGGGTAGACAGCCGGCTGTTCCTGTTCGTGATGTCTTGGCGAGCCGTGACCTATCCTACATGTCCCTTATATACGTTTTCCTGAAATCCATCCACGCCCCAGTCTAGTCCCGTTCCCCTCCGTCTACACCCAACAAAACGACAAGAACACGTTTGAACCTTAAGCACAAAACCAGCAACCAGACCCCGCACAACAGAACCAGGACCCAAGGACTACGAGCCTCTGTCCCAACTCACGACATCGTGGCTCAGCAGAACGAATCCATACATGCCATTCGACGATTATCAGACGACCATTGAACAACAAAACACTGATTGGAAATCCCATGCTAGTTTTAAGTTAGACTTAATTTCAGCTCGTAGTCGGCAGCGAGGATAAAAAATTTGCTTTAGTTTTTAAGTCATCAGATATAATTGGCGCCGTTAAACATTAAATTGTATTTGTGCCGTGTCAAATAAATGTTATGTGAAGAAAAAAAAAAAAATGAAAATTCTGCACCGGCTCCTGCCAGCAACGCCAGCATACAATCAGCACCGCAAGACAGCCAATTTGAACTTGACCCCATGCGTCCACCAATCGTCCGACTTACGCAGCAATCATCGAATGGCGACGAGCGCTTTTTGAAGGCTAGACTCCGCGATCCAAAAGTAATGCATATTACACGCCTATATCTCGCATACATGAAGGACCAACCATCATCTGTATGCGTAGAAGGAATGACACCAACCAGTATAAGAATGCTTCTCGCATCCGAAGGACTGCCGACATCTCCAGAACAACTCCAACGCGTCTTTATTGAAGTCCATCAGGAATATGGACTCACGCCAGCCGAAGCAGTAGCCGACCTTCAATCATATCGTCATTTTTTATCAAATGAACGCACGCACCGTCTTCAACAACTTCGCGAAAGTGTAAATAAATTTTGTACAAATTTTTGCAAGTAAGGACGCCCTCTTCTGAGGCAGAACCATTATATTTAAACATAAGTAATAACTTGACTAACACTTCTTCGCTTCCTCGACAGAATGCGACTGAAATTCTAATCTATTGTCAGAATTTCAATCGCATGAAAAGCCCAAGCAAAATGAAAGAAATTCAACAAAATCTATTGTCGTCATCTTTTAAAATAATTTTAGGAACTGAAAGTAGCTGGGACGAAAGCGTAAGAAGCGAAGAAGTATTTGGAAACAATTACAATGTATTCCGGCACGATCGGAATTTGTCTACCAGTCAAAAAAAGTCAGGCGGTGGAGTCCTCATTGCCATTAATGTAGACTTTACTTCTGAAGAAATAATATCCGACAAATATAAAGAATTTGAACACGTATGGGCCAAAGCATTTATTGCTGGCGAAGAACATATCTTCTGTTCCGTGTACTTTCCACCGGAACATGCTCATAAACATTCGTATGAATTATTTTTCAAAACTCTAGAATCTATTATGTCTAACATGAAACCAGAAGTAAAACTGCATGTCTATGGCGACTTCAACCAACGTAATGCAGACTTTATTGTAGACATTGAAAATGAATCTATCTTACTCCCAGTCGTAGGCGAAAACGAAACACTGCAGTATCTTTTTGGCAAATCCTCAGAACTCGGTCTATATCAAATCAATCATGTCAAAACAAACAAAATGCTTATTTAGACCTATTATTCACAAACTGCACAGAAGACTTCTGTGTAGATGCATCATTGACTCCCATCTGGAAAAATGAAGCATTCCACACAGCAATTGAATATTCAATAATAATGAATAACACTTTGTACCCCAGCGACTGCGAGTACGAGGATATACCGGAATACCACAAAACTGACTTCGAACAAGTCAAACGTAGACTTCGCATAATAAATTGGCGTATTATAATTTGTAAAGAAGGAAATGTCAACGAAGAAGTAACAAAATTTTATGAAATAATTAATCAAATTATATCAGAAAATGTACCTCTAAAGAAAAGAAGACGAACGAACACCAACAAATATCCAGTGGGGTTTAATCCACAATTTAAGAACCTAAAAAATAGAAAACAAAAAGCACATAAAATATACAAAAAAGACAACAATAGCGAAAATCTTCAAAATTACCAAGAAATTTGCTGTCAACTTGACGCAGCCATTAAAATTGCACATGAAGAACATAATCGTAAAATCGAACATCAAATCAAGTCTTGCCCTAAGAACTTCTTTAATTACGTAAAAACCAAACTAAAAAGTAACAACTTTCCATCACGAATGCATCTTGACAGTAATGTAGGACAAACTAGTAATGAAATATGTAGTCTTTTTGCCACTTTTTTTTCAAGAAATTTACACCACATACGAAGAAACAGATCGCGACCGCGAATACTTCTCGTATTTTCCTGAATTTTCGAATTCTTTATCTGTCAATCAAATATCTGAATTCGAAATTCAAAACGCACTTAAAAATTTAGACGCTACGAAAGGTCCTGGACCTGACAGAATAGCTCCAATTTTTCTCAAAAATTTGGCAAAAGAACTACTTACACCCTTACAACACCTTTTTAACATGTCCCTGAAGTATGGAATTTTCCCAGAACTCTGGAAAACTTCATATTTAGTGCCAATTTTCAAATCTGCCGCTAAATCTGACATTCGTAATTATCGTGGAATTGCCATTATTTCATGCATTCCAAAATTATTTGAATCAATAATTAATGAAAAA
The DNA here is from genome assembly GCF_029784165.1 of Wyeomyia smithii. Lineage (NCBI taxonomy): Eukaryota > Metazoa > Arthropoda > Insecta > Diptera > Culicidae > Wyeomyia > Wyeomyia smithii. The sequence goes on from NC_073695.1 coordinate 130,894,765, forward strand.
ATCTTTCAACAAGTAAAACACCAAATTACAACTCAACAGCACGGCTTTTACAAAGGCCGATCAACTACCACAAATCTTTTGGAATTCATAACTTTCACTCTGACTGTAATGGACAACGGTAACCACGTAGAAGCTTTTTATACGGACTTTAGCAAGGCATTTGACAGAATCGACATACCATTATTACTCTTCAAGCTCGAAAAATACGGAACTGAAATAAAATTTTTGGAATGGCTGCAAACAAAGAGAACACAAATAGTCCGCTTTCAAAATTCCTTTTCAAACCCAATAGAAGTAACTTCTGGGGTTCCTCAAGGTTCCCACCTGGGCCCTCTTCTTTTTATATTATACGTAAATGGCATTTCCTTTCTTCTTAAGTCAATACATGTGCTTGTATATGCTGATGACATGAAGCTCTTTATAGAAATAACCAATGCAGAAGACTTCGAAATATTCCAGAATGAAATTAATGTATTCTACACTTGGTGCAACAAAAGCCTATTACAACTCAACATTAAAAAATGTAATTCAATAGCCTTTAGCAGAAAAACAGTAACACCACCTACAAACATTTTCTTAGGAAACCAACCAGTAGAAAAATGCAAAATCGTAAGGGACCTAGGCGTAATCTTAGACTCCAAACTTACATTCATAGAACATTATAATACAATTATCAACAAAGCTAATAGTATGCTGGGCTTTATAAAACGCTTCGGCCACAATTTTCAAATTACAATCAAACTATTATATATTACATACGTCCGAGCAATTCTAGAATATTGTAGCATTGTATGGAATCCCTATATTGCCACACATGAAGAACGCATTGAATCTGTCCAAAAACAATTTCTTTTGTACGCGCTTCGTAAGCTAAATTGGACATCATTTCTCTTACCATCATATGAAGCACGCTGCATGCTTATAGACATACAAGCACTTAAAGAACACCGTGAACTTTCAATGCTTTACTTTATCAATGACATTATTTCTCAACGCGTGCAATCTACTCAATTATTATCACAACTAAATTTTTATGCACCCAGTCGTCAATTAAGAAATCGTAAAATATTTTCGGAAAATTCTCACAGAACAAACTACTCAAAAAATGGCCCAATAAATCGCATGATGCGTCACTATAACCAGCACTGCGAAAATATCGACATCACCATGGGCAGAAATCAAATAAAAAAACGACTAACTACTGGAAATAATGTATAGAATATAAGAAAACATTGTATTATTATAACTCTAGTCTACATTGCTTGACGAAATAAATAAATAAAGCAGAGCGAATGGGGAACGAGCTGCGGGCAAGGTTTGCTTCCGCAAAAGGACCGCCGCTTTGTCTTTCATTCCCGTCATAAAATCGTCTGCCGGCATTCACATACCACTTTTCGTTTGCGTTCATGATCGACCGAAAAAACAGTCAATCAGTCTTCAACATTCACGAATATGCAACGGGCTGCGTGCGTTGTTTCCGCAAAAGGAACACGGCCTCGGTATTCAAGGCCGTTCGGGAAACTTCGTACAATGTTCTGTCTGCATTACCATTCCGTTTTTCGTTTATGTTCATGATCGACCGAAAAAACAGTCAATCAGTCTAAAGCATTCTTACGTTTGAGGCGTAGCGAGAGAATTCCGAAATGATGCTTAACATTCGCATTGTTGTCAAAATTACGATTTGTGGTTGGAATAAGTTTTAAATATATATATTTTAAATAAATAGCTCACAACGTTTGTATCCGTTGTTTTTTCATAGAGTGAAAGTGGTACATGCTACATGGCCGTCGTATCCAAATTCAATTACGTTTTAATACAAAATTCCAATTCTTTTGATCGTCTCGTTTTGTTGCATGCTCTGCACTGCATTAGTGCAGTTGAATCTATGAAATTCAATAGCCAAAGTAAATTGATTAACAGCATTTAAAGAAAAATCAACCACTCGTGCTCGCAACAACACAAATAGGTAGGTATATACCGTAAAACGGGGTAACATTGATCAGTTTTTTCACTTTTTCGTGAGTACGCTGGGGTCTTTTTTTACGCGGGTTTTTTTATGTGTTTTTTTATACGCGATTTTCACAATAACGCGGATTATTTTTACGCGGTTTTTTGACATAACGCGGATTACACTGTGCTACACAGTGCTGAGAATATTCACTGTCATGATATTCAAAAGCAGCGATTTTCAGCCGTCTTTATATTGATAATCATACTACCCATGCGACCGTTGATATTCATGATAACAAACAACCGGTGAACACTGAAAAGATAAACTTTAACACTCGTGTTGATATTTTGATCGTCAAAAATGAGAATCATATCAAAATAGTGAAAATCAAAATTAACGTTATTCGACCATTTATACTGTACTGGGCAGTGTACAGCTTCTGAACAAATGTGCACTACTTGGATTGATAATCACCGAAGCTTCTTTGAATATCATTACGAGGCCTTTGATATTCATTCCACTGTTCTGTCATTAAATATGAGAAACGATATTCATGCATCGTCGCAATGAACATAGGTTACTGAGTTGCACCAGAGAATAAATGTGCTGACACTGAGATTAATTCAATTCATCTACTCATGAATAAACATTGATATTCTAAGGCACTGGTGCTACAAAAGAAAAAAAAAATGCAAGAACTTCTGAAGTGACTTAGTGTAGGTTATAGGTCTTGTTGAGTGTAACATACTGTTTGTCACATATAGGTAAAATTTAAAAAAAAAAATATAAATCATCTTATTTTATTAATTATGAATCATCTTATTTATTTTAAAACTATTCATCACATATAGGTAAACTGTTTAAACATATTTATATTTTTCAAAGTTTCTATTTTTCACCTATCCAAAACAGCCAAAATATAAAAAATTGGTTGGAAAATAACCGAATTAAACATAAAAATGTAAGCTAAGGTAAAAAGAAGGGTTTTGACCTTAACTAATAATTTTTGGGGTTTTTTGAAAAACTTAAAGTAAACGCGCAAGTGACTTAAACTATAACCTGTTATATACTGATAGTTTAGTTATTTAAATTAAGCATGTAAAAATAACAAATTGTACTAAAACCAATCGATGCGAGAGACTTCTCGCTCTCGATAAACGATAGCATGAAAAAACCGAATATAAGAGCTTTCTGATTTGAGCCGTGAACGAGTACGTACGGAGACAATTAAGAAGATTAAATCTAAAGATAGTTTTTAATAACTGATTGAAGAAGACCAGACTTATACTAAGTAATAGCCTATATTGGCTGATTAATTAGATCATTGATCTAATATGACCCACACTAAGTCACATCAAAAGTTCTTGCATTTTTTTATCATTTGTAGCTCCGGGAAATAATTGTGCGACAGAAGCCAAAAATACTGGTTTTTAAAAAAATATATTTAACTTAGCCAAATATCAACCGATTTTCACCAAAATACTTTCATTTGATTCGGAATTGAATATACTTTCAAAATTATTCTTATTAATTGAATATACTTTCAAAATTATTTTTGAATTAATTTCAAACGGCAAATTTCAAATTAAGTCGAAAATTTGTGAAAAAAATATAAAAACCAATATTCAGACTCAAATAACTCAACATGTTTTATTGATATTAGTAAAAACCTATAGTTTGAAAGCTCTATTCATCCCCTTTCTAAAACTGCTTAAATATTAAAAATCGGTTGATAAATGACTGAGTTATAAAATATTATATGTGCTGAGGTCCAAAAAACCGTATTTTGACCCTAACTTCAGATTTTGAGGGTGTTAGTAAAATTTCTAGTATAAGCGAATGTTATACTCAACAAGACCTACAACCTACACTAGGTTACTTCAGAAGTTCTAAATCGCTGTAGCACATTGACGATTATTTTTACGCGAAATAAGTTCAGTATAAGTAAATCCAATAAAGTGAAAATCAATCGTATGGTTCATGACAATAAGATATTCTGTTTTATTAATCTAAATAATTCATATTCTTAATATGTTTGCTGTTATTATCAAAAAATAGGCAATTTCCGTTGATTCGGGAAGAAGAAACAAAAATACATTAATAATTTTACAACGATACGAGTCAGGGTCGTTGCGATTTACTTCCGTTTAAGAAACGAAAGCTTAAACATGTAGCAAAATTATTATAAAAAAGTTATTGTCATGTTCTTCAATGAATTTTCATTTTAGAAGCACTAAAAACTTATTTTGTGTGTTTCGTTACCATTTTTATATCATTTTTCAAGTTTATATTTACTTACGTGCCATTATTTTTAATCGGATCTTATTATTGAATGGAGTTTTTTAAGCAATTTTTTAAAATTACGCGGTTTTTTATACGCGGATTTTTTCAACGCGGTACAACCAACCACGTAAAAAAAGACCCCTGAGCATGAGCATGATTGACCGTCCGCGGTTGCTACTCCGTTATTGCAAGATCAGCTGTAATTACACAAAGAACCAACAGATGATGTTTGGGACCAACATGCATCCTCAATGTGTAAAAACAGGTGACCTAAATCTTTATATTAGGCAATACCAGCGCCGGCCGCATCCGAATGCAGGTCAAAGAAGGAGTTTGTATAGGAATATGTTGACGTGATACTCGCTTTATTGGAAGCCGAGAACACCTCTGCACTTCCACGAGAAATCACTGGGATGTTGGATAAAGGGGAAGGTATACAGCAGGGTTCGTTTTGGTAAACGATGCGCTAATGTCGGGTTCTTCAGAACAAGTGCCGCGTCTACAAGTTTATTACATCCGCCACGATATTCATAATGTGATTCGAACTTATTTAGTTTGACAATGTAACACCGCAACAATAAAACGTACGCGAGGATACAGGATTTTTGACTAAACCGAGACAACTTAAAATTACCGTATATCTCCTCGTAAGGTGATGCTCTTTATACCTAAAACTATTGCGCGTTGTTGATCCATCTGTAGATAATACGACCTCATGGAAGGTACCGACGCGGGGGTTGAAATGATATTTATCGACTGAACGAAATCTACTTCGATTTCCGATGTAATAATTTAGATGCAACGCGCGAGCAGTCTCCGACTTAACGTTGATGAAGATGAGAAAGATATGATGAAATATCTGGGTTTACTTCGCGAAATCACCACACGCCGGAAGTCCATATATCAGCAAAACTCGCCCGGGCTGAATACGCGTTTACACCGAAGCGTTACGAACAACCGCTTTAATCCCCCCGGCCGACACATACGCGCAGGAACTCGGCGTTTACGTCGATTATCTCTTAACAATGTACGCCTAATAGCCTAATAAATATGAAAACTAGCAATGTTCCATGCATCCAAAGCCTCAACAATTTAATAAAAGCAAATATACATATAAGCCTGAATATATTTTTAAATTTATTGACAAAGTGCCGAACTAGTCAAAAATATAACAAATTATGTAAAACAACTGGTCAAAAGCTAGAACAATCAAAAAATCAAAGCATATGATTCCTGTGAAACACATACTCCAAACTCCACAAACCACACTAACACTTTGTGGACAAAAATAAAACTTAAAAATACCGCGCACACAATTTCAACGATGAAATCAAAATCTCTCTGTATCTGTTTTCTCACATATAGTAAAACTATAAACAAGCATCAAAATATCACTTTACAATACAGACAAGACAAAACGTATACTTAGCTTTCATCGCTTCATTTTTTAGTTGTTTTCATCGTTTTTGGACTTTTCTTTGAATGGAAGTACAGTGCAAGCAACATGCATGTATGCCTTCACACACTCGTTTAATCCATACAACATTTCATTCGTTGAAAAGAGATAGCACATAAACACTGTAAACGGCGATGCATGGTTTTGATCTTATTGGCAAATTTTCACTTCAAGTTTAATTAGATACAAGCCAAATATAATTTGCACTATGCCAATGAATAAATCCCTAATGAGCATTCAATCACTATAAAACTATGTGGAGCAGCTGCTCGAAAAACACTCTCCTTATTGTATGTAATAACACCACAAACTCCACACTTTCAAACCGTCGTCGCCAAGACAGCGATAGAAAAAAAAAAACAAGAAAAAATAAACACTTTGGTGAATCTAAAAAGCAACGCAATAATATTCAATTTTCACAATTAAATTCACTTTTTCTGTGGAACTTCACACTTTTCGCACTCAGCACATTTCAATAGAACACCTGTATATATGTTTAACAATTCTTTAGGTGTAAAATAACCGAAAATCACCAAACAATGTGATGATTTCAAAGCAGGAACCAGCAGGCCAATCTTGATCACGGCCTCGCACAACCATCCGCGAACTTTTCCAAGAAAAAACAATTTTAAATTTAGAAAATAAACTCACTTCGCTATAACATCTATAACGAACATGCAACAACTAAATTAAACAATTTTTCTTCCGATATAACATGCGAGCGAAAAATTTTTGCGTCCGATTTCGGTCATGGCTTGCTTCGACCCCAACCACGTAAAAAAAGACCCCTGTGTATTTATATATTTTACAACTGAAATTACAGTTTTCATATTTTTAGTACTAGTAGTATTGGCATCCTTAGAACTTGAGAAGTTAGTTTTTAAAGCCCTTCGAAAATCTTGAACATTAAAACATTTGTTTTTCGTCGTTGTTTCCTTATTTGGGGTAACTTTTATCGGTGTCAATTTTGAATTTTTTTTTTCTTCATCTATAGTTTATTTGACACGGCACAAATACAATTCAATGTTTAACGGCGCCAATTATATCTGGTAGCTTACTTTCTAAAGTATCTTAATAACTAAAAGCAAATTTTTTATCCTCGCTGCCGACTACGAGCTGAAACTGAATCTAACTTAAAGCTAGAATATTTTGCATTGAAAGCACAGGTTTGCTGTTTGATGGTTTTCATTGCCATAGGTAAGCAGCATATTAAATTTGTTCCGCTGCTGGGCGGACTGGCATATTGGGTTGTTTCCATCGGGCCTTGAGAGTATCGTGCGGGTCTGATTGCTGTTTCCGGATCCGGGGTCTTAACGTGTTCTTGTCGTTTGGTTGGATGTAGGCGGAAGGGGATAGGACTAAACTGGGACGTGGATGGATTTCAGGAAAACGTATATAAGGGACATGTAGGATAGGTCACGGCTCGCCAAGACATCACGAACAGGAACAGCCGGCTGCCTACCTTCGGCCTGCAGGGAAGCTATTATTCTAGACCTGGCGTCACGGTGTACAGGGCATGACCAAACAACGTGCTCTATGTCGTGATAACCTTCACCACAGGCACAGATACCACTTTCCCCGAGCCCAACACGACGGAGATGCGCGTCAAATCTATAGTGATTGGACATAAGCCGGGACATCAGGCAAATGAAATCCCGACCTACATCCAACCCCTTGAACCACGGGTTCGTCGACACCTTGGGGATTTTGGAATGTAACCACCTTCCCAGTTCCCCCTTGGTCCAAGAATTTTGCCAACTGATGATCGTATTCTGACGTACAAATGCGAAAAATTCATTAAAGGCAATTGGTCTTTCATAAATATCACCGTTTGTTGCGCCCACCTTAGCCAAAGAGTCCGCTTTCTCATTACCCGGTATCGAGCAGTGAGAAGGGACCCACGCTAAGGTAATCTGATACGATTTTTCGGATAAAGCACTCAGATGTTCCCGTATTTTCCCCAGGAAATACGGAGAGTGCTTGACATCTTTCATCGATCGGAGAGCCTCAATGGAACTGAGACTGTCCGTAAAGATGAAATAATGGTCCGTGGGCATTTTTTCGATAATCCCTAGGGTGTACTGAATTGCAGCTAATTCTGCGACGTAAACAGAAGCAGGATTATCGAGCTTATGGGAGACGGTTGAATTGTTATTGAAGATACCGAAGCCAGTGGACCCATCAAGAAGTGATCCGTCAGTGTAGTACATATTGTCGCAGTTGATGTTTCGATATTTATTGGAAAAAATTTTAGGGATCTGCTGCACGCGTAAATGATCCGGGATTCCACGAGTTTCTTCTATCATGGATGTATCGAAAAACACAGTAGAATCAGAAGTATTTGATAAGTCGACACGATTTGGAATATTCGAAGAAGGGTTAATATTTTGGGACATGTGATTGAAATACAATGTCATAAAACGGGTTTGAGAATTAAGTTCGATTAACTTTTCAAAATTTTCAATCACGGGACGGTTCAAGACCTCACATTTGATTAGAATACGAGAAGACAGGCTCCAGAAGCGGGTTTTCAATGGTAGTACTCCAGCTAAGAACCCAAGGCGATACGCAAACAACGATATTGTATTCGCTCCAGTTTGATCATGTGTGTTTGCGGAAGCAGAAACACCTACTCAATAACAGACAGTATCGTTGTTTGGTAAAGCCTTATAAGGTCTCCTGGGTGGGCTCCCCACCATTGTCCGGTTATTGTACGAAGAAAATTCACTCTTTGTTGACATTTTTTCATCAGATACCTCACGTGACAACCCCAGGTGCCTTTAGAGTCGAACCAGACACCAAGATATTTGTGTACCAAAACCTGAGAAATCGTTTTACCCATTAATTGTGTTTGAAGCTGAGCAGGTTCATGCTTCCTAGAAAAAACTACTATCTCAGTCTTCTCCGGAGAGAATTCGATACCTAGCTTTAAAGCCCAAGCAGACAAATTGTCCAAGGTATCTTGCAATGGTCCTTGCAAATCGGCAGCTTTGGCTCCTGTAACAGAGATTACACTGTCGTCTGCAAGTTGTCTTATCGTGCATGAATTTGCCAGACATTCGTCGATGTCATTTACATAAAAGTTGTAAAGAAGGGGGCTTAAACATGAGCCCTGGGGAAGACCCATGTAGCTAATGCGAAAAGTTGCCAAATCGCTGTGCGTAAAATGCATGTGCTTTTCGGACAACAAATTGTGCAAAAAATTGTTCAAAATTGGAGAAAATCCTTGTCGGTGAAGTTCACCCGAAAGAATGTCAATAGAAACGGAATCAAAAGCCCCCTTAATGTCCAAGAACGCAGACGCCATTTGTTCTTTGCGAGCATACGCCAGCTGAATATCTGTTGAAAGCAACGCAAGACAATCATTCGTCCCTTTGGCACGGCGGAAGCCAAATTGAGTATCTGATAGTAGACCATTTGATTCGACCCAATGGTCTAAACGACGGAGTATCATTTTTTCCATCAATTTCCGGATACAGGATAGCATTGCAATCGGCCTATAAGAGTTGTGATCAGAAGCTGGTTTCCCTGGTTTTTGGATGGCGATCACCTTCACTTGCCTCCAACCCTGCGGTACAATGTTTTGCTCCAGGAACTTATTGAACAAGTTCAACAAGCGCCTCTTGGCATTGCCGGGTAGATTCTTCAACAAGTTGAATTTGATTCTATCTAACCCAGGCGCGTTATAGTTACAGGACAGGAGGGCAACTGAAAATTCTGCCATCGTAAAAGGTGATTCTATCGCGTCGTGACCCGGAGACGTATCGCGAACAAAGTTTTGCGCAGGGACAGAGTCCGGACATACTTTCCTGGCAAAATCAAATATCCACCGACTCGAAGACTCCTCGCTTTCGTTGACCGTTACGCGATTCCGCATTCTTCGGGTTGTGTTCCAAAGAGTGCTCATCGATGTCTCCTTCGACGTCTCGTTCACGAACCGACGCCAATATCCGCGTTTCTTTGCTTTATCCAGGCTTTTAAGCTTGGTATTAAGCTCCGAATACCGTATATAGTCGTCGGGTATACCTCCCTTCTGGAAGGCCAAAAACGCGTCGGATCTTTGCGTGTAGACATCGGAGCACTCTTGGTCCCACCACGGAGTGGGAGGCCGTTCTTTGATCATTACGCCGGGATATTTCTTCGTTTGGGCTTGCAACGCGGCGTCTAGAATCAAGCCCGCGAGGAGGTTGTATTCTTCAAGTGGTGGATGATGTTGAATCGACTCGACCACTTTTGAAATAATTTCCTCGCATAACTTCCAATCGACATTCCGTGTGAGGTCATACGGAATGTCACTTGGTCGCATGCGAGTTGACCCGTTTGTAATTGAAATAAGAATAGGCAGATGGTCGCTACCGTGAGGTTCGAGGATTACCTTCCATGTGCAATCCAACCGTAGCGACGTCGAACATAAGCATAGATCCAAAGCGCTTGGGCGCGCTGGAGGTTTCGGGATACGTGTCATTTCACCGTTGTTTAAAATAGTCATGTCGAAGTCATCGCAAAGGTTATAGATTAAAGAGGAGCGGTTATCATTGTAAGGGGAACCCCAAGCCACACCATGAGAGTTGAAGTCTCCCAAAATCAAACGTGGCGAGGGAAGAAGTTCTATTAAATCAAAGAGCAGCCGTTGCCCAACCTGTGCTCTGGGAGGAATATATATTGAGGCAATACAAAGCTCTTTACCTTGTATTGTCATTTGACATGCGACAACTTCGATGCCTGGAATCGAGGGGAGGTTAATACGATAGAAAGAATAGCACTTTTTAATCCCTAAAAGTACTCCTCCATATGGGGTGTCTCGATCAAGGCGAATAATATTAAAATCATGGAAGTTGAGATCAATATTTGAGGTAAGCCAAGTTTCAAAAAGGGAAAATGCATCGCATTTGTTTTTATTTATCAAAACTTTAAACGAATCAATTTTTGGTAAAATACTTCTACAATTCCACTGTAAGACAGAGATAGAATCCTTTATATACGCAGTTGAATTAGGCATCGAAGGATACAATCGCTGCAAGGAGGGGCCATTGGGCAGTCAACTGCTTCAAAAATGATCTAACTGTTGGGAGGAATGCTGTAAGAAAAATTTTAATTGGATCGGGTACATTGAAATTTTCAAAAATCCAGTCCACAATGTCAGAAAATTTCACTAATCCAGAGTTTGTTTCATCAACTGGATGTGCAAAGGGAACAACTGGAGTTTTAGATGTTCCTGGCAGTGCTGGGAACTCCTTCTGGGACTTTAAATTTGCAAGCCCAGGAGGAGTTTGCTTCGGTTTTTCCGCAGCACTGTTTGGTTTGTTCGTACTTTTCATTACACTTTGGGAAATCTTAGGACCTTTACGGGGAAGTTTAGGAGAAGAAACATTTTCCCTCTTTCTAGACTCCCCAGGATTGGCATAAGATGTTCCCGCTGATGAATCGTCAGAATCGGTTTCATCAGAGGACAACAGATCAAAGGGGTTCGATGTTATGGTAGAAGTGGTCACGGTCTTCTTCAGCATCTCAGCATAAGAACGCTTTGAACGCTCCTTAAGTGACCGCTTGATTTTATCTCTGCGCTGCATGTACACCGGGCATGTGGAGAGCTCATGCTGGTTTTCCCCACAGTGGATACATTTTTCAGCACTAACACTGCAAGAATCTTCCGCATGAGTCTCCCCACACTTGCTACTTCGTTCCTTATTGCAGCAGTAGGCGGCTGTGTGGCCTAACTGCTTGCAATTGGTGCAATTCATAACACGGGGTACATACAATCGCACAGGCAGACGAACCCGGTCGATCGAGACGTGGCTAGGGAGTGCAGATCCGGCAAACGTAACGCGAAACGAGTCTGACGGAGTGTAAACTTTTTTACCGCCGACGAGAGACATGGACCGCAATTGCTTACAATCCAAAATCTTCGCCTGTGTTTCGGTATTTTTGAAGCAACCGGTTGCGCTTTTTAGGATACACTCGACCGACAGACTCGAATCGGTTATGACACCGTCGATCTCCACGTCTCGTGCGGGTATGTAAACGCGATACTCGCGTGTGAAGAGCTCAGAGCAAGCGATAGCATTGGCCAGTGTCAGATCACTGACCACGACACGGAGCTTGTTAGGTCGGACCTTGGAAATTTCGGTCACGGCCTTGTACCCCTTCGTCAGGTCTTTCGTAATTTGCAGTATGTTTAATCGCTTTGAATTCACTCCTGCCTTTGGACGAAAATAAACAGTATAGCTGCCCTGTTGAGATCCGTCCGGGTAAAGCCTGGGGCGAGGGGGGGCTGGAGAATGAACAGGGGAGGGGGTAACAGAAGGGTCAGGGTCAGGGGGGCTCGGGGATGGTGGCACGGGAGGCGAGGGATCTATATCCATCGCGCTAAATGTAGTGCACTAGCGCACTAGCGCCGACAAGAACACGTACCTATTTACTTCTTCCTTCCAGCAGTGGTTGTCCGATCGTTCGAAGCTGCACCCAAAGCAGCCAGCAGCACCAGTACAGCAGCACCAGTACAGCAGCACCAGTACAGCAGCACCAATACAGCCACCAGCAGTGAGCCGGGTGTGAGATCACTCAGCACAGCGACACGACTCGACTGTCAAATGATGGGCTTGAATTAGAAAGATCTATTCACTGTGCACAGATCAAAACTGCAGCTGGTATTTTGCACCAATACAGCCAAAGTTGCGAGCCGGGTACAGAACGTAGCGACACAACTCACAATCTAGTTGGCCTTTAGCGCGAATAATACACTCTTTTGTTTGGCTATTCGTACACACGGACCGGATTGTAATAGAACGACCACTTTGCACGTCCGTTTCTGTCGAGTGTTCGACGCGGAAATGAATTTTGAACTGTTTTGAAACTTTTTTGAACTAAAAATGTTAGATATTGCTTTGATAACATGTTTAGAGACGCTTTCCGGATTGACATCACGTTCACCTTGACTGCTCTCATTGTGGAGGATAGTCCTGTCCTTGCACCTAGCCGCGGCCTACTGCGAGTCATTTTTATGCCATATGTAATTTCACCTCTCGATGATGAAAAACGTAAACGTTGCGAAATGTGCCAGAAGTATTTTGTAAGTCAGCAATCGTTGTAAAATGTTTGTGTTCAGAAAACGTATGTTGATCATATATGCAAGGCTTTTCCAACAACGGAAGTATCAATAGGCCAGCTCTAGCCTCTTACGTTCTATGCTTTAGCCAAGACAACATCCTGACGTAGACCAGGATGATGTCTGGTTAGAGCATAAAACTGGACTTTCTCAACATATATAAATTAATTAATTATAAATGTAATAAATTTCCATAAATTTTTTTCTAGTTGATTGAGAAAATTAGATAACGGATTTGGAAAACATGTCAATGAATACGAAATGTTGAACATTCGACTAGTATAAAGTGCTTTTTTGGCCCTTACTGAGAGTAAGAAATATAACGATCAAATTGATTTTAAAATTTATAAACAATAACAATAAAAAATTTCAAACAATGCAATATTGTTCAGATCCTGAATGACACAAGACTAAGATGTTTTACTCAAATTTAGCAAAAGTAAACACGGGGCAGTTTTATTTCAACTATTCATGAGAAGGGTAAAACTGATCAATGTTACCCCGCTGATCAATGATACCCCGTTTTACGGTACAAAATATTGATTAGAAAATTTGAATTCTTTTACACCTTCACGAAAGACTGTGAGGCTAAAAACATACTGGCGCGGCCTGCGCTGCGTTGCGGTTCGCCTTACCGTGGGTTAATGTACAGCCTTAAGTATACCTGTACATTAAATCTAAAGGCCATCCACCTCAGATGCAAAGCACACAATTAGGAAATAGCAAATCACATGTGTTAATTGCCGCGCAAGCGACAAAAGTTATTTCATTCTTAACTTCCCGTCTTCGGTGCCGTCTTCGCTGGCCCGCAACTCAGCGAAGCTGTAGAAATGGTACCAACTGCCCTATTCACTTTGTGCCTTGAACGTATACATAATGAAAGATTGAACGAAATAAACGAGCGCTGCCATAGCGAATGACCGCCACCTAGGAACTAAAAAAATGTTCAATTCCACTTTGACTGCTCTTTCTCCGGGCGATCGCTGTACTATGCCGAGCAGACAAGTTGACCGCGGAAAGCGATCGCATGCGTGTTTTAACAGTCAACTTGCGATCCTTTACAAAGCACTGGTTATCAGTAGGCTAATTTTTCAGTCAATCCTTATGGAAAATGTCAATCCTTATGCCCTGACAAATCACGTTCTACAATTGAGTTGATAGTTTTGTGATGTATTGGTTGATAACCGTCTTACAAACTGTGTTTTTTTAGATGCAAAAATTTAAATAGAGGTAGATTGCAAATCAGCAGAAACATTAGAGGCCACCTAAATTGAATTGTTGAAACTAGTTCAATTTTAGTTGCGAGTTGTTAGTTGTTTCTGGTACCCAGGAGCGGATTAAGGCGAAGGCGAAGCAGGCGGACTTCAAAATTGATGTTTGATGCATGAAGAGGATCATCAACAATGTATGGAGAACACTATTAATGTATAACGAAAAAGAATTTCTCGCATAAAAATTGACTTGAAAAATTAGCCTCCTGATAACTATCGAATTTAAAAGTATCTATCTGTTAGGCCGCTGATATAAAGGTCGGATTCGATTATATAGAGACTCGATTATATATTGACTCGATTATATGTATATAATTCTATTATATATAATTTCAAACTCGATTATACTGCCGTTCCAAGCATAGTTGTCCCAGCGTGCATAAGAACGGCAGTATGTATAGTAGCAAAAAATTTTTTTTTTAAATTTCAAATGTGATCTAGAGCGAACATTTCGTAAGAGAACATCCAGAAAATACGTTACGCTTGATAGAAAGGGAAAAAATAACAAATAATTAAATACAATTGAAAATTTTTCTTTTTCTTAAAGAATTTTAAAAATTAAAAGAAATTGAAATACCTTAATTAAAATAATTTCAAAAATAAAAAAAAAGAAATTAAAAAAAATTTAGGAACAAACGAATAATTTGAAATTTGACGGAAAAATTACCTACTTTTTACATAAAACAGCGTTTAAAGTTTAGACGGCAGGGTTTGGCACTATTGGCACTAGTTTTAAAAGATAGCTTGGAAAAAATGCCCTAAATACATCTAGTCCGATATATATATATATATATATATATATATATATATATATATATATATATATATATATATATATATATATATATATATATATATATATATATATATATATATATATATATATATATATATATATATATATATATATATATATATATATATATATATATATATAAAACCAAAATTATACAAAAACCATGTATTTTCCATGACTTGAAGATATTTTTTCGCTTGGCCAGCATTTGTATGGAGGCACCCCACTGTGCACCGCCGCGACGCTGCGCAACATAAAGTGCTAGCCGCGTTGGCAGATGTAACTACACTACTCATGTCCAAACGCGATGCTTTAAGAAGAATTAATCTAACAGCTTCAACACATTACTTTTCCATAATCGCTAAACATTAACAACAACAACAACAACAAAAACAAGCGTCTCCAGCCACCAAAACGCTGTAACAGAATGTACGCATCAGAAGCATACAGCGACTGCGATCAAATGAATTTTTTTCCGGTCGTTCATTGCCACTAAAAATCAATGGATATTGAACAAAAGGAAAATGCGGAAAAAACCGTCATAAAGTAGTGCGAACAGGATTGCGAGGATTCTACACTAGAGAGGAAATAAGATGATCGTAATGCACGTTCGTTTTATTTTGCAATCCGAAAACGAAATTGAACGCGATAGCTCAGAGAGACGAACGGTGTACGAAGTCTCGCACAAAACGGATAAGATGAAATTGAATGACTGATATTTTTGTGTTCGGTAGAAAAAAGGATTGATCAGAGCACTGGCTGCTATTGCAAACTTGCTTAAGTATGAGAAATAATTTCGCGTGGAATAACTTTCAAAGTGTGATTTTTGCTCATAGTATCTTCGGGAAAGCCTCCAAGATAAATTTAAGGGGTTATATACCTTTTTGGCCGAGAAAAGTGAGGGAAGTTTGAATTTATTTTTAGGTGCATAGCACCATTTTCATTGCATCAAAGTGGTATTTTTCTGAAAGTACAGTTCATCAACAACAAGAAAATACGTTTGATTTTGATATATACCAATTATTACTGGAGTAATGGCCGTTTCCCCGAAACGTCTTTTTTTTGCAGAGGCTTGCGGTGATCCTGATAGAGACTCAGCGGATCAACCGAAATCAAAAAACTCATATTATTTCATTAGTTTAGAAGTGTGCCGGGTCCTTGAACGATCGCTTTTATGAGTATTTTGTTCTCAGTGCAAACGGGAACGTTTTTCCCAAAAAATGCACGTTTCGGGCGCAAAAAATTGCATTAAAATATTTTTTGCGGCAAAATGTAACTGTATGTTTCAAAAAGCTATCATTCAAGGACCGGCGAATTTTATAACGAATATTAAAAAAAAAAAGATGAAGGAAATCGGTTCAGTAGTTTCCCCGCAATCAGGATCACCGCAAAGTCATTTTCCGGAAAAAACTATTCCGAAATAATCGCGTGTAAAGTTTCAAGTTTAGCTGATGCGGCCGTGGCGAGGCGCATTGCAAATCGCTCTAACTTTCTTCCTATTGCTCAGATCTTTATGAAAATTTGTGGAAATGTTCTCAAGATGTTGTATTTGAAGATAATGTAATAAAAATTTTTCCAGTTTTTTGAAAACTAAAAAGGTATATAACCCCTTAAGCGATATAATTTCTTATCACATGGTTGAATTTGCAACAGCAGCATGCTGCAGCAGTATTGCTAGTAAAATTCAATGGTGAGTCGTTCGTCAGGTATTCATTCAGTCTGGGGTAAATATCTTTTTTCACAAGCAAAGTAGCGCCTTGTAGTCTTCAGAAGAGTTTTTCTCAGAAAAATTTCCTATAAATATCATGTATTGATATAATTTCAGGAGCCAACTGGACATCTCTATGGAAAAAGTTTTGAAAAAGTGGTTTTTCCCATATAAAATCGTATGGAAGCTTTAAAAATCGGGCGTTTCACCGATCGATCTGAAAAATTACACAGTTGTTATAGGACCCATAAGGAACACGAAAAGTGCATGATAGCGAAAAAATAACACCATCGCTTTTTTCCCATATAACCGTGTCCCAGTCCACTATGCATAGGCGTTTTTATAGGCAAAAGATGCCATTTGGTGCTATTGGTTTAATTTTTTGAAACACAACTCATTTTTCGAAAACTATTGAAAAATGCTATTTCGGATAAGTATTGATGATTACAAATATTTTTAAAGCACGGTTCGTTTGAGCGGTGGGACGTCTTCGGCAAAGTTGTAGATAATAGTTTTGTCTTTCAAAAAAAATATACACTCTAAAAAAATAATTAATTTTTTGAAAAAGTAATTAATATTTTGAAAAACCCTAAATTTATCCACCTAGCGGTCAGACCCAGCCTTTCTCATTCGAACTTATTATTTGAAAAAATAGATTTACATGAACGCTTCAATCCAATAAATTCATATTCACTCTTAAGGTTCTAAAAATTTATGTTGTAATCTATACATATAAAAATGCAGTCCGGTCTGTCTGTCTGTCTGGCTGTCTGATCCATATAGGCTCGGAAACTACCGAACCGATCGACGTGAAAATTTGTATGTAGGAGTTTTTGGTGCCGATAAAGGTTTCTATGATAGTTTGAGACCCCTCCTTCTTCTGGAAGGGAGGGGTCCCATACAAATGAAACACAAATTTCTGCACATCTCGAGAACTAATCAAGTAAATGGAACCAAATTTGGCAGGTAAATGTTTTTAGTGGTAAAAAATATGTCCATAATGTTTTGACACCCCTTCTTTTTGTAAGGGAGGGGTGCCATACAAATGAAACACAGATTAATGCACATCCTGAGAACTAACCAACTGAATGGAACCAAATTTGGCAGGTGAATATTTATAGAGGTAACAACTCCCTTTTCTATGAGGGAGGGGTCCCATGCAAATGAAACACAATTTTCGCACAGCTCAAGAACCAATCAAGAAAATACAACCAAATTTGGTATGAGAATGTTTTTAGAGGTAACAGATATGTCCATAATGGTTCGACGCCCCTCTCTCTTCTGGAAGCACATGTTTCTGTACAAATTTCTGCACAAATTTCTGTACAACTAGCGAACTAAATACCTCCCAAAATGGGTGTTTCCGGTGTCATATTGATGCCAAATCTGCTGAAAATGACCGAATACCACCCAATATGAATATATTCAGAATTAAGGCGATGTACAGAAGCCAAAAGCCGAGGATGTTGTCATTTCGATAAAACCAATCATTTCAAACGATTTGTTATTTGACTTTGATCATATCCTATGGCCGATTCGTCGTGCATTTGCAGACTTTAAACACATCGCAAGGAATCAATGAATTTGGAACGTTCAAACAGTACAAAACAACATTTAAATTATGTTGAGACCACAAAGCAGGTATAGTTTTAAATAGCCTTTGAATTTCTTTTCTTTTCATAACTTTTGAGCCACTTATCAAATTGTTATGAAGTTTGTTATTCGTAAGTTTGAGAGATGACTCCTTCGTATGACACTAATTATGTTCAAATAAGTCATGTAATCTTTGTGATAATAGACTTTCGTTGTTTTATTAACAATTTAATACATAACGGTTGCTTAAGTTCGATTATAATCAAATAAAATGGAAACGTATAAGGCAGCCAAATTTTGAAACCACATGTTCAATCATAATTCACCAGTTAACGCTTAACTAGTCCGCTCATATGATAAAAATATTGATCAAATCGGTTGTGTAGTTTTTGAGATAATGGAGTTTCGTGATTTTCACATTTCGGTACATTACAGACGAAGTAACAGTTCGATTACAGTAAAATTCAATAGGGTGTTATGAGGCAGCTAGACTTTTCATTTGACACTAATTTTGTGGAAATCGGGTCAGCAATCTCTGAGAAAATTGAGTGAGTCCAAGTAGTCTTCGGAATATGTTCTTATTCATAGCTGGATTTCACATTTTTAAACATTGTTATGTTGGCAAAGTGATAGTCCGATTGCAAAACAAATCAATAGGGTCTTCTGGGGCAACTAGACCTTCCATTTAACACTTATTTTGTGAAAATCAGTCCAGCCATCTCTGAGAAACATGAGTGAGATTAAACAGTCTTCAGAACACGTTTCTTTTCATAACTTTTGAACCACAAGTTCAATCTTTATAAAACTCAAAAGTTAAGGGTATTTCAGGTAGCCCGTTCATTTGAAACCAATTTTGTTCAAATCGGTTGTGTAGTTTTTGAGATTGTGATGTTTCATGATTTTTACATTTTGATACATAACCTCTGTACTAAAAATCCGATTACAATAAAATTTATTGGGGTCTTATGAGGCAACAAGACCTTTCATTTGCAATTAATTTCATGAAAATCGGTCCAGCCATCTCTGAGAAAAGTGAGTGAGAATAAAAATCTGCACATACACACACATACATATAATAAGTTTGTTTGATTGGCATAGTGTATTTGGCAAAGTTGTAGATAATATTTTGTCCTTCCAAAGGAAAAATATGCCGCTTGAAAAAAAATAATTGAAATTTTTTTTTTAAATAATTTTTTTTCATAAAATGATAACTTTTTGCCTTTCTCCTAGAGAGGTATAGCAATCACTGAAAAAACCAAAGGTATAAAAGTGCTCCAAATGGTCGAATCTGTTATATCAATCGACTTAGTTCGACGAGCTGAACATTTTCTATATGTATGTGTGTGTGTTTTTTTTTTTAAAGGTGGCGGGGAAATCTGCAAACAGACACCTGAGAAGAGAACTCAGGGTATGGGGATGAGACTAGGGGAGAGATGCTGGGGTAGTTACACTCCCCCAGACATATACTGATCCCTGTCCCGACCCACTAAAACCCCTCCAGTCTCCAGCCCTGTTCTTCCCGGAACGACGGTTAAGTATTACGTCGGAAAGTGGCTTTTGTGCGTGATGCACCCTCTTTACTCTTATAACCTCCTAGCTAACTACCTGGAGACTGGTAGTTAGCTACCACTGGCGTGTTGGTGATTGACCCGCCACACACGTTGTAGCTCCAGGACAATCTGAGAGGCGGCCGCACAGGCCGCGTTCCAGATGTCCGGGTCGTCGCACATTCTCCGGACAAGATTGTCCGGAGTAGTGCCAGCCCCGCTCACAGCCATCATGTTGCTCCGCGCTCTTACTAAACGGGGGCATACGAAGAAGACATGCTCTGCAGTCTCCTCCTCTTCCACGCACTCGGGACACATGGGGGACCCCGCGTGCCCGAACCTGTGCAGATATTGCCTGAAGCAACCATGGCCTGACAGGATCTGTGTCAGGTGGAAGTTCACCTCGCCATGTCGCCTCCCGACCCAGCCGGATATCTCCGGTATAAGTCGGTGCGTCCATCTGCCCTTTGTGGAATTAGACCATTCCCTCTGCCAACGGAGCATCGAGAATGACCTTCTGGTGCCTCGTATGCCCCTTGTGTCACGTTGGTCGAAACACTCTCTGTCCTCCTTGATGGCGATGCTGATAGGCATCATGCCGGACAAGACACAGATTGCATCGTATGACACCGTACGATACGCACTCACAACTCTTAGGCACATGAGCCTGTAAGTACTTTCCAGTTTACCGCGGTAACTGTTAGTACCTAGCGCTCTGGACCATACTGCCCCAACATACCTAAGTATGGACGAAACTACGCTGGCAAGAAGTCTTCGCTTGCTGCCATAAACCGCTGAGCTATTGGACATCATACGAGATAGTGCTGCAATAGCCGATGAGGCCCTCTCACAGGCATAGTCGACGTGGCTCCCGAACGCGAGCTTGTCGTCGACCATAACCCCCAAGAGCTTCAACGATCGCTTTGAGGTGATGGTGCACTCTCCGACTCTGACCACCGCCTGTTGCTTCGATTTACGGTTGTTCACAACCGTGACCTCCGTCTTATGGTGCGCGAGCTCCAGTTTCCTGGAGCGCATCCAGTCCTCGACCTTCCTTATGCAATGCGCAGCCGTCAACTCGACCTCTTCGATCGACTCGCCGTAAACCTCTAGCGTTATGTCGTCTGCAAAGCCGACGATCACAACCCCTACAGGAAACTTTAGTTTCAACACCCCGTCATACATGACGTTCCACAACACCGGACCCAGGATGGAACCTTGCGGAACCCCTGCGGTGATTGGAACGCACTTCTGACCCTCCTCTGTGTTGTAAACTAGTACCCGATTCTGGAAGTAATTTTGCAGAATCTTGTACAGCGACACCGGTACGTGGATGCTCCTGAGCGCGAGCGCTATGGAGTCCCAACTGGCGCTATTGAACGCATTCTTCACGTCAAGCGTGACGATTGCGCAATAGCGTATTCCCCTTCTCTTGCGCTGGAGTGCGATCTCCGCCGTCTTGGTGACGGAGGCGATGGCATCCAGCGTGAACCTGCCCTTCCGGAAGCCGAACTGGTTGCTTGCCAGACCGTTTACACCCTCTGTGTACCTCACCAGTCTGTTGAGGATAATCCTCCCAAGCACCTTGCCCGCCGTGTCTAGCAGGCACATAGGCCTATATGCCGATGGGTCACCTGGTGGTTTCCCAGCCTTCGGCAGTAGGACCAATTTCTGCCGCTTCCACCTATCCGGAAAGAGACAGTCATCCAGGCACCTCTGCATGACTACTCGGAACAGCCCGGGGGCCGTTTTTATCGCCAGCCTGATCGCCAGGTTAGGGACACCATCCGGTCCCGGTGCCTTGCTCACCTTTAGAGAGTTGGCGATCACGATGAGTTCCTCATCCGTAACTCTTGCCTCCTCCTGAACCTCGACACGGCTGTCGTCGCCCACGGATTGGATGCTCGGCAGGTTGGCCGACCCCTCCCTGGTCTGTGTCTGAGATACTGGAACGTCGGACGTGAGACTCGACCGCCGGAGGCCAAGGCCTTGGCTCGTGGCGCGGAAAGAGTCTCTCGATGATTCGCTCCAGCATCGCTGGTGATCGCTCTGCAGGCGCCAGCGCGCCTTTGGTCTTGGCCATTACAATCCTGTAGGCGTCACCCCACGGGTTCGTATTGGCACTCGCGCATAGCCTATCGAAACAGGCCCTTTTGCTGGCCTTAATCGCACTCTTCAGCGTCGATCTGGCAGAACTGAATGCTGCGCGGCGCGCTGTCCTCTGTTCATCTGTTCGCGCACGCTGCATCCTCCGTCTCGCACGGAGGCACGCACTGCGAAGGTCCGCTATCTCGTCAGTCCACCAATAGACCGGTGGCTTCCCATTCCTAGGTTGGCGAGTCCTAGGCATGGTGGCGCGCACGCCCGAGATAGCATAGCAACTAGTTGGTCGGGCGTCGGGCGAAGTCGACTGCCCCCCTTGCGCTCTCGTCTCATTGCCTCTTCGAATACCTCGGCATCGAAATGCGATGTCTTCCACCCGCGGGCGAACGGAGTGTTGGCCCTACTCGTCGCTTGCCGCCTCTCGTTGTTGTCTACACTATAGCAGACCATCTGATGGTCGCTATTGGTGTAGCCATCGTCTACCCTCCAGTTCATGATCAGTCCTGGGCTAAAGAACGTCACGTCGATGATCGACTCCGCGCCATTTCTGCTGTATGTACTTTTGGACCCAATGTTGGCCAGATCTAGGTTGAGCTTTGCCAAAGCTTCCAACAAGATCTGGCCTCTCTGGTTCGTGGGGCGACTCCCCCACTCGACAGCCCAAGCGTTGAAGTCGCCTGCCACCACCAACGGTGTTAGGCCCGTTAGCTCCATGGCTAACCGGTCGACCATCTGTGCGAACCTTTCGGTAGACCAACGCGGCGGAGCATAGCAACTGCAGTAGTACACTCCGTTCACCTTGGCAACCGCGTACCCTTCTTCTGAGGTTGAAACAACCTCCTGAACCGGGAACTTGCCCGTCGTCCATATGGCCGCTATGCTGGACCTATCCGCAACCCGGTCACCGTTTCCGGGAGGGATGCGGTAAGGGTCCGATACAATGGCGATGTCCGACAGCGACTCAGTGGCTGCTTGGTATAGCAGCTGCTGAGCTGCGTAGCAGTGGTTCAGGTTCAGTTGCCTCACCCTTATGCCCGTGGTTTCGTAGCCGGCTTGCCGGCTGGGCACCTGGGGCCTCCCATAAAGTGTTTGGCGTACCGTTTCCCGGAGCACACCATACACTTGGGAGGCTCCCCACAGTCCTTCGCTTTATGGCCTGCACCACCGCAACGCCTGCATAGTTGGCTCCTGTCGGGCCCCTTGCAGGTCCAGGACTTATGTCCTCCCTCAAAACACCGGAAGCAAACGTCCAGTGGCTGGAGTATACCCAGGGGGCATACTGACCAGCCGACCTTCAGCTTGCCTTCCTTAAGTGCCAGGTTCGCGTCAGCCGTGTGTGTGTGTGTGTGTATGTGTGTGTGTATGTAACGGTCTCCCAATCTCACTCGATTTTCTCAGAGATGGCTGGGCCGATTTCCATGGAATTAATTGCAAATGAAAGGTCTAGTTGTCCCATAAGACCCTATTGAATTTTTTTGTAATCGGATTTTTCGAGGTTCGAGGTTATGTATCAAAATGTGAGAAACAGAAAACTTCATTATCTCAGAAATTACACAACCGATTTGAACTAAATCAGTATCAAATGAACGGACTATCTTCAAACCCCCTTAATAACGAATTTTATGATGATTGAACATGTAGTTCGAAAGGTATGAAAAGAAACGTGTTTAGAAAACTTTTTTTAATTCACTCATTTTGCCAAAGATGGCATGACTGATTTCATCAATCTTAGTTTCAAACTAAAGGTTTAGTTGCTTTATTAATATCCATTTCATTTGATTATAAAACTGGTTGACTAAATAGAATAAAATGCTGCTCTGGGGCTCACAATAGTTGCCCTAGAACAGCGGTTCTCAACCTGGGGTACGCGTACCCCTGGGGGTACTCGAAAACCTTCAGGGGGTACGCAGAAAAAAATCAGTAATGGCGGACAAAGCGATTTTTCTTTATAATGCTTCATTTGATGTTCGTTCTTGCTCTTAAAACATGACTGTTAGCAATCAAACAAACCATAGATGAATCAGAAACCTGAATTAGACTACCACAACATGATCTACCACTACTATCTCCTACTTTGCATGAACATTCCAAGCCAAGGGGTACAATCGATATGAAAAATATCGCCAAGGGGTACGCGGACAAAAAAAGGTTGAGAACCGCTGCCCTAGAAAGAAAAAAATTCACAGGAATGAATGGTTAAAAAGCTATGATTTTTCATTTTTTCTCAGTATGTCCTTAGGGGCCACACTTGTGCTGACCAGTGTGATCGGACTTTTTTTTTAACCATTATGTGTTAAATTGCAAAAATATTGAATGTTTATTCTCTCAAAGATTACACGATTTATTTAAAGAAAACAGGTGTCAAACAAACAGGTTGTTCCTCAAACTTAAAAAGAATCAAACACCAAAGGCTGTTTAAAACTAGCTGCTTTGATCAAAGTTCAAAATTAGGAGTCATTATGATAGAAAAACTATTTATTCAGTCCAAATATTACGTCAAATTTCAAATACTATGCTCCAATTATTCCTTTAAATACAACATCAATATTTAAGAATCCAAAGAGTGGATTGTATTTGGCAATTGAAGGATGTTTTCCATAAACCGGAAGTCGCAAATTCGGATTTCAAAATGTTTGTTCCTTTTAGACTGGTTTCCAGAAACCGGAAGCTACTGTTTAAAAATTTAAAATGGATTTCTGGCCTCAGGGTATCATACCGCTTCCCCAAATCGTATTGGATGATACTTGTCACTTTAGGCTGTTGATCGGAAACTGTCGCCATCTTCGCCATAGAAATACCCAGATTAGGCAGTTCGGCAATTTTATGATGGATTTTATGATTTTATGATTTCCAGGCAACCAGAAGTGGTCATCTAGATTAAAAATGTGGTTTGAGGACGGATTCTGGCCACTGGGTATAATCAAGGTTTCAAGAACCCATATTGATTGGTATTTGACCATACATTGGATGTCCCTCAGAAACGATCATTTTTTTCAGAACTTTATTTGGGGCCACTCACTTTTATAAGCCCCCGTACCCCCCCCCCCCCCCCTTTCGACTTTAACCACGTGGTTTTTTTTAATTTGTCAAGTGTCAAAAATTCGCTTATTTTTTTTACATTTTTGTTATTGAGCATCCAGTACATTCTATATTTCATTTAAGCTTCATTTTCGACTTGGTGGCAACAATAAATTATAAGTCAGGAGAAAAGACCACGTGATCGTTTCGTTAATCCCCCCACCCCCATGCGTGGTCTTTCGTGGTCATTTGACAACCCCCCCCCTCCTCTTTTTGACCACGTGGTTTAGGAACGGCCCCTTTTCACTGATAAGATCGTTCGAATAAATTATTTGAAATCTACTGACTACAGTTGACATAAATAATCTAAATATTTATACGCAATATATAAGTACAAATCGATTATAATACGTTCAAAAAAAAAAAATCGCATCATATATTTGAAAGAATTTAATGTTATTTGCATGTATATGTGTTAATGTATGTTCATATGTGTGTGAATGTTATATTTTAAATGTTCGGTATAGTTGTGCTGTTGGCTACCAAAAATTTGTTGTAAAGAATGAATAACAAATCCAGCTGAAATTATCAAGGTGTATTTTTTAAGTGTTGGTGTAAATCTATTTTAAAATATAATAAGTTTGAATGAGAAAGGTTGGTTCTCACCGCTAGGTGGATTAATTTAGATTTTTTTCTTGATTTCTAAATGATCAGACTGGTTTCATTGTTTTGGTAATCTTCTGAAGGTTTTATTAAAAAAATCCGATTTTAGAAAAATGAGCTCTTTTGAATAATCAATTTTTAATTTTTTTTCTAACTTTATTTTGAATGAATATTTTTTTTACGTGTAATTTTTCTTGGAAAGACAGAATTATTCTCTACAACTTTGTCGAAGACGTCACACTAATCAAACGAGCCGAAGTGCTTTTATTTATTTTATACTCATTTTTCACAATATTATGAACATAGGGTGGTTAATAATAATAAATGAACCACCCTAATGAAACATAATGTATTCGATGCTAGTTATAGTGTATATCATTAAACAGGCTATTTAGAGAGACTAGTGATCAATTTCATTAAATAAATTCTAAACATTTTGAACTCCGCCTTCCACAATTAAAAAAACGACTAAGTCCCAGAGAGTCGATTTTTGCAAAAAAAAAAAATTTCAAATGACACCAATTCTCGACGTTTCATGCGTTTTTAAGTCGTTTGGCATCAAAAATTTTTTTTCGAAAAGAAAAATTTCACGTACCCCCCATTTTGAACTCCGCTGGGTATAATCAAGGTTAGGGGGGGCTCTTGGGTGATTTTTCGGTTTTCAAAAAGGCCAAACTTCAATCGCTTTGCTCCACCCCATTTTAAGTCCGATTGAGCTGAAATTTTGCACAGGGTGTATTTTCGAGCAGGTGAACATTTTGTATAGGTTTTTTTTTTTTGAAATTCGAGATGACCATTTTGGCTGGCACTCTAATAAACAGTTCATCGTTGGGTGTGACGCAAACGCCCATCATACAATATGGGGAAGTACAGACACAAACAAAAGAGGTGAGTGCCTTTTTGACTATATACTATCTAACAATGTTGATATATGTAATCGAGGTAATAATCCAACTTTTGTAAATACGTTTCGACAAGAACTACTTGAACTTACTTTATCAACTGCTAAACTATCGGAAAAAATTACTGATTGGCAAGTATCTGATGAGATTTCTCTATCAGACCACAAGCAAATTATATTCGAATATAACGCAGGGGACTTAGTAATGGAAGTTTACAGGAACCCTTGAAAAACAAACTGGGAACTTTTTTATTCTAAAATACTTTGCGATGAACCGACCTTTGAAGGCCGAATACAGACAATACAGGGTCTGGAGGAATAATTGCAGGTATTTACAAATAAAATAATATCCCTTTATAACGAAAGCTGTCCACTTCAAACGCGCGTATCTAGCAAAGATGCGCCTAGAAAAACAAACTGGGAACTTTTTTTTTTCTAAAATACTTTGCGATGAATCGACCTTTGAAAGCCGAATACAGACAATACAAGATCTGGAGGAATCATCGCAGGTATTTACAAATAAAATAATTTCTCTTTATAAAGAAAGCTGTCCACTCCGTATCTAGCAAAGACGCGCCAAGAAAAACTAAGGAAGGTAGTTCAACAGAGCCAAGCTTACCTCAAACTGGGATGCTTACAGAAAGTCCTTTACAAAATATAATAAAGAAATCAGGAAATCACGCAGGAGGGTATGGAGATTGATGTGTGAACAAATTGAAAGCACCCCTGACGGATTTCGCGCCAAATGAACCCTCTCCGAATTGGTTGAAACTTTTTGGGTGTGAAGACATCACCTAATTAAGACTCTGCATACTAACTTTTTCCAAAATTAGTCTAGACTGTCTTCTGAAAAGGGCGAAACTTTTTTTGCCGATTTCTGGTAAATCAATATAATTCAAAAACGGTAAATTCTACAAAAAAGTGTTCTATGAGTAACTTTTAGGAAATTGTCTGAATTTTCATAAAAAAATATGGAAAAAATTATATATCAAGTCCTACATTGACAAAAAAAAAATGCAACTTAAACACAAAACATCGATTTAAATAAAATGGCCATCTCCGAATTGGCTAAAAAATTTTTTGGTGGAAGACAACATTGTTGGCTACATTTCGTTCATACAGGGGATAGTCAAAATAAGTAGGATAGGCAAAATTTTGATGAAATTTAAAATGCTATAGCTTTGCTAAACGTTATTCGATTTTAATAATTCGAACACCATTGAACTGGAAAACTTTTGAAGTTTCATTTTCAGACCCCAGATCTGGCCTAGGTCACCGGATATAGGAAATATTCCTGAGTTCCGGTAGGCATGTCAAACCTGCTAACTTTTGGATGGATTTGGTAATGGGTTACCTGATAAAAATGCTCATTTGCATCATTGGCATAGATTGAACTGGAAAACTTTTCAAAATTTCAAAAATATATCTTTTTGATGATTCCTGATGAAAAATCCTGAAGATAGAGCTGTCGTACGCTTTATTTGATGCAGAAATGTAAATGTCCCCATTCCGGGTTCCTCCGGAGCATCTGGATCGTTCCGAGAGTGGCCAACGTAATCTGTATTTAAAAAATATGTCTTTTGGAAGATTCCTGATGAAAAATCCTGAAGATAGAGGTGTCGCATGCTATATTTTGATGCAGAAATGTAAATTCTCCCACTACGGGTTTCTCCGGGGCATCCAGGTTGTTCCGGAAGTGGCCATGCAGCCTATATCAGGAATTATTTTTTTTTTGTAAGATTCCTGATGAAAAATCCTGAAGAAAGAAGTGACGCACGCTTTATTTGATGCAATAATGTAAATGTCCCCATTTCCGGGTTCCTACGGGGTATTCGGATCATCCCGGGAGTGGCCAACGTAATCTGTATTCAAAAATATGTCTTCTTGATGGGGCCTGATGAAAAGTCTTGAAGGTAGAAGTGTCGCACGCATTATTTGATGCAAAAATGTAAATGTCCCAATTCCGGGTTCCTCCGGGGAATCTGGAACGTTCCGGGACTGGCCAACGTAATCTGTATTTAAAAAAATATGTCTTTTGGATGATTTCTGATGAAAAATCCTGAAGATAGAGGTGTCGCATGCTATATTTTGATGCAGAAATGTGAATTCTCCCACTACGGGTTCCTTCGGGGCCTCCAGGTCGTTCCGGAAGTGGCCAATGCAGCCTATATTCAGTTATATGTCTTTTATATGATTCCTGATAAAAAATCCTGAAGATAGAGGTGTAACACGCTATATTTGGTGCAAAAACGAAAATGTCTCCTACTAAAGGTTCCTCTGAGGACTTCCGGATGAAAAATAGCCATTTCTCGATGAGTTCTTGGCCGATTCCGGATCTTGATGAACCATTCGCTTCAGAAATGATTTTGTCATCTATGCCAATGATGCAAATGAGCATTTTTATCAAGTAACCCATTACCAAATCCATCCAAAAATTAGCAGGTTTGACATGCCTACCGGAACTCAGGAATATTTCCTATACCCGGTGACCTAGGCCAAATCTGGGGTCAGAAAATGAAACTTCAAAAGTTTTCCAGCTCAATGGTGTTCGAATTGTTAAAATCGAATAACGTTTAGCAAAGCTATAGCATTTCAAATTTCATCAAAATTTTGCCTATCCTACTTATTTTGACTATCCCCTGTACATCGCAACTTGAGAATATTTAAGGAAAAAAAGTGATTCTCAAAAATAAAAAATGAAATGCAAACCAAGGTATATTATTTTTTTTAGTTAGGTTCAAAATTGTTCAAAATATGTCCACGTGGTATGTGGATGGCCCCTAACAACGCTACTCAATCAACTTATAGCAATTGTTAGGAGAAGTTCGAAAAGTTTTGTTATCATGGATCAAAAGGATATATCACGGCTGAAATATTCGAAATGCTGTGCAGCTGTTGGCAATAAGAAGTGCAGCCGTAAGGGTTCACGCAGTTTATCTTCAACGATAATAGAAAAAATACGGTCCATGGGTTATGACCACCAACTGGATAATTCGTTGCACATTTGTGTTTCTTGTCAAGCTATAATATCGCATAGCAGAAGTGTTCCACAAAAAAAAACCGACAAACGGATGAATACGAAGCAACGCAAGATTTCGAAGATGTGGACTGTGACATTTTAGATTATTGGTAGTGACGATGATTACAAAGGACTTAATTATCTTACACATGCGACGCGCATTTAGCCAACCGCCCCAAAAAACGGTAAACAAAAAGCTTGGCCATCGCGTTCTACATTTTTTTTTATTCTCGCTTATTTACCGTCGGTCTAGTTCCGCCACTGTTGTTGTGCCAATCACCAACGCCCGGGGAGGCGACTCCACCCAGGACCCTAACTCACGACCCGTTGATTAACGGACCGGCGCCAACGGCTTCACTTCCTCATGCGATGGAAGGCGTGATCCCAGAGATTTTTCGCCTCAGAAAATCTCCCGGTGTCGGCTAGGATTGAATCTAGACCAGTTGGGTTGGTTGTGAGTGGATCACGCCACCTCACAACCATCGACACCTATGTCGGCGGTGGGATTCGAACCCAGGCGTCGAGCGTGATTGGCGGAGACGTTACCAACCACGCTAGGCCCCCGCTCATTCTACATTTTTATAGTCATAAAATTTTGAGTCGAAGCAGCGCCTGCATTCAAAGAAATCATCAACAAGACAAAAAACTTGAACTGCCAGAGTCTTTCATCTTTTTAAACACGATCCCTTACCTGAAAAGTTCACAGAGCTGGACACTTCATTTAAATACTTCAACTATTTAGATAAATCTATACGCTTTCCAGAAAGATATTGGAACAACTTTGAACACTACACCGTGAAAAATTTGCAAATTTGTAAGAATTTTGTATTTCATGTCTTTTAATAGTTATTCAAGTGTTCGTAAAAATGGGATTGAGTATGCATTAATAGCAATCCAAGAAACCATGTCGAGATATTGTTTCGGTCAAATAATATATAAATCTTCACTTTACCGACGACAGTGCAGTTCCTCGTGAAGGACCTTCTGGATACGATAAGCTATATAAAATTCGACCAATTATTAACTATGTCAACCAAACCTTCCAGTCAGTTTCAATGGAGTAGCACTTTGCGTCGATTAGCAGTTGTTCTCCACCAAAATGAAACTTTTACAGAAACAATATATGCCAGACAAAACAATAAACGGTACATCTAATTATTTGTCCTGTGTGACGCACATGGCCATTTTTGTTTCACCTTGTGGAAGGATTGCTTTTTCGATTTACATCATCGCTAGCTGCACAACAATTTAGTTAACATAAAAGGAGCTCGAAAAAAAATCCGTTTTGAAATAATGTTCCTTTGATTTTTATTTACGCGGGTGCCCAGTGCCGCCTGTCTTCGTGGTCTTGATATTTTTTTTCAAATAAGTAACTATTTTTCAAAACAGAATTTTTCTTGTTTCAGACATGTGTTACGGATCACAACACAAAACGGCTAGAATTTTTTCAAGCGAAAAAAAAATTTGGGCATCAGAGGGTTAATTTTTAACGCACCATAATATGCACGTATTATTATATAAATATTTTTCAAACTTATTTTTTTTCAGAAGCAGTACCGTCAGTTCCATCATTACAGTCAATCGCATCAGTGGATCAGCTGCAGGGTTCGTACAATGTGGAAAAATTTAATAGCATAGTGCAAACACTGGAAGTTTCTCCAATTTCGACCAGAAGTATGAGAAGTACCGATTATCGTGTTAAAAAATCTACGGAGATCACGCAGGCAGTGCGACGAAACATATTCGGCATAGATTCAACGGACATGGCTAAGCAGGAAGCATATGATGAAATGATTATGCAATTATTGGAGGAATTCAAAGCTCCTACCCCAAGCAGGAATGACCAGGTAAAAATATTGTCAGTTCTACCCAAATCGTGGTCCATCGCTAAAATAGTGAAGGAATTCGATGCGTCGCCATATATAGTGAAACAGATGAAAACACTTGTTAACGATCAGGGTATACTTTTTAACCCTAATTCGAAATGTGGTCGTGGAATCAGTGAAATTGATAAAAAATCGGTAATAGATTTTTTTGACAATGATGACATTAGTAGACCTATGCCAGGAACTAACGATTTTGTGCCTGAGCTTCGAAATGGCAAAAAAGAACATGTTCAAAAACGTCTTTTAATGATGTCTCTCAAAGAGGCGTACTTGATTTTTCAAGAGACATGTAGTGGTATTGAAATTGGTTTTACTTTATTTACACAGATGCGGCCCAAACATTGCATACTTCTTGATAGTACCGGGACTCATAACGTGTGTGTATGCACAATACACGAAAATGTTAAATTAATGTCTAACACTTTAAAGATAGTATCACAGGCAGAAATAATGGAAAAAATGTTGTGTAATATTTCTGTTAGGACAGATTGTTATTTGCGTTTTTGCAAGCAATGTTCCTCCAAACAAACTGTCGAAGAAGAACTCCTTTCATAATTTGAGGAAAATATTGACGAAGATATTATTTTTCAGCAGTGTTGACGAATTTATTTCGTATTTCGTTAGGAAATTGATAAGCTTATAACTCATAACTCATTTACAAAAAACAGTCTTCATTTCCTAAGGACAGGAAAGATTTGTTGGCTGAAGGTGAAATTTCTTGTGATTTGCGACTTTTCGGAAAATTACTTATTTGTTTTCCAAAATGCAGCTCAGGGTTATCATCGGAATAATTCTCAAGCAACAATTCATTCAGTTGAATTTCATTATAAGAGGGAAGGTTAATTAGAAAATGTAAGTTTCATTGTAATATCAGAAGTTTTGACGCATGATACTGTGGCTGCCTAGCTATTCATATCAAAATTAATTGATTTCATGAAACAGAAAATTATTTTCTCAAAAATTTTTTTTATGTCAGATGGAGCAGCTGCTCATTTTAAAAACAAAAATAAAAAAATTTTGCGAGCCTGAGTGATTTCAAATTAAGGCATAAATTAGAAGTAGAAGTTTCGCAACATCACATGGAAAAGGTCCCTGTGACGCAATCGGAGGTACTCTCAAACGAATGGCAAAGAGAGCAAGTCTTGCCCGAGATTACGGAAATACTATTAAAACTCCAAGGGAACTTTACGACTGGGCAGTTCAACAAACAGACAAATGTATAACTAAATTAAATTTCTGCTACATATGCAAAGAACAGTACACAAAAATGTCAGAGGAACTAGAAGAACTATTCAGTCAAGTAAAACCTATGCCTGGAACACAGAAATTTCATAATTTTGTACCTTTAAGTAATAATCAAATAGCAGTTATTCTAGTTTAGAAGATGACCCAAAAATATTTACTGTATTTAGTAGTGGTAAGAAATAGATTATAATAATTATGTTTGAAAATAAAACATTTGAATTATAAAGTAAAAAATCGATTTTTTCTTCCACATTAACACCATTTTCATAGGTAAATTTATCAGGTAGGTTCATAAGATGTGAGCAGCATTCAAATCTGTAATACAATGAACTTTAGGTACATGCATACATATAAAATATTGAAATTAGGCATTGATTTTTACTTGTTTTAAATTGTTTAAAACTAAAATAATCAAAACATAACAAGTATTTCATTCTATCAGGTTGTTTTACACTGAAAAAAATAATATACCTTAGTTTTAGTTTGCATTTTAATTTTTTATTTTTGAGAATAACTTTTTTACTTAAATATGGTCAAGTTGCGATGTATGAACGAAATGTAGCCAACAATTTTGTCTTTCACCAAAACAATGTTTAGCCAATTCGAAGATGACCATTTTTTTTTTAAATCGATGTTTTGTGTTTAAACTGCATTTTTTTTTAGTGTAGGACTTGATATATAATTTTTTCCATATTTTTTATGAGAATTCAGACAATTTCCTAAAAGTTACATATAGAACACTTTTTTGTAGAATTCACCGTTTTTGAATTATATTGATATATAATTTTTTCCATATTTTTTATGAGAATTCAGACAATTTCCTAAAAGTTACTTATAGAACACTTTTTTGTAGAATTTACCGTTTTTGAATTATATTGATTTACCAAAAATCGGCAAAAAAAGTTTCGCCCTTTTCAGAAGACAGTCTAGACTAATTTTGGAAAAAGTAAGTATGCAGAGATGCTTAAATAGGTGATGTCTTCACACCCAAAAAGTTTCAACCAATTCGGAGAGGGTGCTGCCAATCCTTGAGACGATTTGAGATGAAATCCATCCCCTGTAGCTGCAATAGTACTCAAAGCCCTGTCCAAAGATCACACGAATGGCTTAGGCAGAATAAAGAAGGGTGACGGTACTTTCACTGTTGATTCCCCTGAAACACTCAATGTTATGATGGAGAAACATTCCCCAGGATCACGATCTATTCAAGAAGAAGAAAATCAGAATCCAAATGTGTTACGTGCTGGTTCGACTATCGGTAACACAAATGCGCATAATATAGCCTGCGATATCTTCACTGAATCGAGAGTGGAATGGGCAATTTACTCCTTTGAGCCCTATAGGTCCCCGGGACTGAATGGATTATTGCCAATAATGCTTCAACGGTGTAAAAGGGTAATAATTACATTCATAACCGAGATATTTAGGGCTCGTTTTACACTTGATTATATACCCACTAATTGGAGAAAAACGAGAGTGATCTTTATACCGAAGGCGGGGAAGCGCAACAGGACACTTCCAAAAGCCTTCAGACCAATTAGTCTAACATCCATTATGTTTAAAATTATGGAAAAACTCATTGATTACCACGTCAAATCAACTTACATCAAAGCCTCTCCGCTAAGCAAATATCAATTTGCATACCGAAGCAACATGTCAATAGTGGATGCGTTACACATGCTGACTACAAAAATAGAGAAATCTATAGAAGCAAAAGAAATCGCAATTGCTGCGTTTTTAGACATAGAGGGAGCTTTTGATAGTGTATCCCATCGCTCAATGCTTACAGCAATGAGATGTCATCGATTCGATACATATACTTCAAAATGGATTCAAACATTGCTGAACAGTCGTGAAATAACTGCAGTATTGGGAAATACCACTCTCGAAAAACAACAAAGGGATGCCCGCAAGGTGGAGTTTTATCACCTTTGCTGTGGTCACTGGTTGTAGACCAGCTGCTTAGAAAACTGACTGAACAATGAGAGATGAAATGCCGTTACGTTAGCTAGACAGGGGTCATGTACCGATTTTATTGGCCCAGAACCGTTCTGTTGGGTGTCATCAAGCGCCTTGAAAGCAGAATTGAAAACCTGGGAACATCGGACAATACAAGAGAACTGGATATGCTCTAAAGGGCTACGCCAGTCGAAACTCTTTATAACACTAAACGTGGAAAAAGCCAGCAATTGCTTAGTTTAAACAAAAAGGAATTAAACACAGTAACAGGTCTGTTTACCGGATATTGTCCGAGTAAGCATCACCTAAAACAAATTGGTCAGTCAGATGACGAGATTTGTCGCCTCTGTGTGTTCGAATGTGAAACCGCAGAACATTTGCTCTGCCAATGCAGTGCATTAATATATCGCAGAATAAGAGCCTTTGGAAAAGGAACTATGGAGTCTTTCGAGGTCTGGTTGGCAAATCCTAATGAGGTAATACATTTCATACGAAATTCAGTGCCAAATTGGAAGAAATGACAAGGACGATCAGTCCTATCAATAGTGATATGTCTATATACCACAAAAGATTAATACAATGGTCGCAGTGGTCCAAATCTTACAAAAAAAGAGTGTTTCTTTATCCAGTATGACGTTCAAAATCCCGAAATTATCTCCAAATGCCATTATGAAATCCGAGATGGCGACTTCCGTTTTGGGGAAAAATGCGGCAGACGACCAAATATCACCCATATGGGTAATTCCGGAATCGTAATGATGCACTGCAGCCACAAATCGACTTCAGACAACATTTTGAATTGTAAGATGGCAACTTCCAGTTTCTGGAAAACAACCTGAAATGGACGATTTCCATTAAATGTGAGTGTCTCCGGAACCAGAAAGATGCACAGAAGCTAAAAATTGATCACAAACACAATCTTGAATTTCAAGATGGTGACTTCCGGTGTCTGGCAGCCGGAAATGACCAAATACCATTCAACATGAATGTTTTCGGAACCAAAATTACGCTCAGATGACAGAAAGTGACCAAATACCACCCAATATCAGTATATTCGGAGCCAGAATGTTGCAAGAAGCTAAAAATCGACCTCAGACACCATTATGAATTGTGGGATGGCAATTTCTGGTTTCTGGAAAACAGCCAAAAATGGCCGATTTCCGTTTTACATGAGTATCTCCGGATCTAAATGATACACAGCAGCTGAAATCGACCACAGACCCCATTTTAGATTCTAGGTTGGCAATTTCTGGTTCCTGGGAAACAGTTGAAAATGAAAATTATCTTAAATACCATTTTGAAATCCACGATGGCGACTTCCGGTTTGTGTAAACAGCCTAAAATAACCAAATACCATCCAATATGAGTATCTCTGGAACCAGAATGATGCAATGAGCTAACAATTGACCTCAGGCACCATTTTGAATTGCTAAATGGTAACTTCTAGGAAACAGTCGAAAATGACCGAATAATACTCAATATGGATATTTCCGTAATCGAGATGATGTATAGAAACCAAACATTGACCCTGGACACCATTTTGAATTTGAAGGCGACCACTTTAAGTTTTTGGAAAACAACCTGAATAACTAAATACCTCCTAATATAGGTATTTCCGGTGTCAGATTGATGCCGGAAATCTGCTGAAAATGACCGAATACCACCCAATATGAATATATTCAGAAATAAGGCGATGTACAGAAGCTATAAGTCGAGGATGTTGTCATTTCGATAAAACCAATCATTTCAAACGATTTGTTATTTGACTTTGATCATATGGCAGATTCGTCGGATCGACTTTAAACACATCACAAGAAATCAAGAAATTTGAAACGTTCAAATAGTACTATACTACATTTAAACTATGTACTATGTACTATATACGTCGATCAAAGCAGATATAGTTTTAAATATTATTTCAATTTCTTTTCTTTCCGTAACTTTTTAGCCACATATCAAATTATTATGAAATTTGTAATTTGTAAGTTTGAGAGATGGCTCGTTCGTATGACACTAGTTATTTTCAAATAAGTCATGTAATCTTTGAGATAATAGACTTTCGTTGTTTTATTAACAATTTAATACATAACGGTTGGGAACGTATAAGGCAGCCAAACTTTGAAACCACGTGTTCAATCATAATTTATTAGTTAACCCTTAACTAGCCCGCTCATCTGGTAATAATATTGATCAAATCGGTTGTGTAGTTTCTGGGATAATGAAGTTTCGTGATTTTCACATTTTGGTACATTACAGACGGAGTTACAGTCCAATTACAGTAAAATTCAATAGGGTGTTATAAAGCAGCTAGACTTATTAATTGACACTAATTTTGTGAAAATCCGTTCAGCCATCTATGAGAAAAGTAAGTGAGTTCAAGTAGTCTTCGGAATATGTTCCTCTTCATAGCTGGATAGTCCGATCGCAAAACAAATCAATAGGGTCTTATGGGGCAACTTAACCTTCCATTTGACATTGATTTTATGACAATCGGTCTAGCCATCTTCGAGAAACATGAGTGAGATTAAACAGTCTTCAGAACACGTTTCTTTTTATTACTTTTGAACCATAAGTTCAATCTTTATAAATATGTTTCAAATGTAAGTAAAAATAATTAAAAATGAAAGAAATAAGAAATACAGAAAACTATATAAAAAATGAAAAATTCAATAATAAATCTAGTTTGCATCTAGAGTTAAAAGTAAACAAATAAATATACACTGATCAAAGTCTTTGTTACGTTTGACTGCATCAACATAAAAAAAATTACATCAGATAGTACTTCCGGTTTCTGGAAATAGCATAGAAAGACAAACATTACCAAAAAAAAAACGGGATAGTTCTCAGAGGCCGAGAGTAAACTCTATACTTCATTTTGAAACCCGATTTTGCGATTTCCTGCTTCTGGAAAACATTTTTAAATTGCCAAATAAATCCAAAAAGGTATATTAACTTTTTGCGTTCTAGAATATTGATGTTGTGTTTAAAGTAATATTTGAAGTATAAGATGCGAAATTTGACGTAATAATTGTACTAAAGAAATATGAAAATGAATCCTATTTTTGAACACTTCAATCTCAGGCAATACCGGGAACGTTCAAATAGAACAATACCAATTTGAATTATGTTAAGGCTACATATTTTCGTTTCTCTCCATAATTTTTAAACCACGTATTGAATTACTATGAAATTTGTTACTTGTGAGTTCGAGAGACAACCCGCAGTTATGTTCAAATAAGTCGTGTAATCTTTGAGACAATAGACTTTCGTTGTTTTCACAATCTCATACATAACGGTTGAAATAGAAGTCCGATTATTATCAAATGAAATGGCAGTCTATAGGGCAGCCAAGCCTTTCATTTGACATTGAGATTGATGAAATTAGTCCAGCCATCTTCGGGAAAACAAGTGAATTTGAAAATGCATTGGAGCAAGTTTCTTTTCACAATTTTAAAACCACATGTTCAACCATTATATAATTCATTAGTTAACCCTTAACTAGCCCAATCATTTGATATCAATATTGTTCAAATCGGTTGTATAGCTTCTGAGATAATGAAGTTTCGTGATTTTCACATTTTAATACATTACAGAAAAAGTTACAGTCCGATTATAATAAAATTCAATAGGGTGTTATGAGGCAGCTAGACCTTTGACTCGCCATTAATTTCATGAATATCGGTCCAAAAAATGAAACTTCATGAACATCGGTGAGAAAAGTGAGTGAGTTTAAGTAGTTTTCGGAATATGTTCCTTTTCATAGCTGGATTTCACATTTTTAAACATAACAGGCAAAGTAATAGTCCGATTGCAAAAAAATCTTATGGGGCAATAGACCTTGCATGACACTGATTTTATGAAAATCGGTCCAGCCATCTCTGAGAAACGTGTATAATAAACGTGTGTAATTACTTTTAAACCACATGTCCAATGTTTAAAAAAATCAAAGTTTGAGGGTTTCTTAGGTAACCTGTTCATTTAAAACCAATTTTATTCAAATCAGTTGTGTAGTTTCTAAGATATTGATGTTTTGTGATTTTCACTTCTGAACTAAAAATCCGGTTACAATAAAATTTAATAGAGTTTTATGGGGCAACTAGTCCTTTCATTTGCAATTAATTTCATGAAAATCGGTCCAGCCATCTTTAAGAAAGTCGAGTGAGATTGGGAGAGCGTTACACACACACATTCACACACACACACACACACACACACACATATACAGAAAATGCTCAGTTCGTCGAACTGAGTCGAGTGATATACGACTTTCGACCCTTTGGAGTACTTTTAAAACTTTAGTTTTTGCAGTGATTGCTATATCTTTCTAGGAGAAAGGTGTGTCTGCCCCGCCTTTCTGCACCCCGATGCTAAGTGGGTGGCTTAAGCGCCACTCTCACTAGACACACAATACTCACTAGACGACCCGGGAGAGTTGTTATCATCACGGGCAAGGCCTTACACTTTAACCTGTCTGCGCACCGGTAAGAATCGGGAGAGATCGTGGCTGATTTCAGGGTCAGCCTCCCCGGTACAAAATCTACACAAAATAAACTACAGGACAACGCGCGGACCGCATGGAAACCTCTCCCAAGACATCAAGGGGAATAGCGCACAATATTACCAAAAAGTCACAAGTGCGGTGGTACAAATTACACGGGGTTAATTCATCTCTTTCCAAACTTAGCGTCAAATATTTGACTTAATCTTTTTTCCCTTTTCTTTCCCATTAAGCTTCTCTCCCTATCGTGCTATCTAA
Organism: Wyeomyia smithii; assembly: GCF_029784165.1. NCBI lineage: Eukaryota > Metazoa > Arthropoda > Insecta > Diptera > Culicidae > Wyeomyia > Wyeomyia smithii. The sequence goes on from NC_073695.1 coordinate 130,934,025, forward strand.
CTTTCTTCCATTCACGATCTGAATTAATTGATCAATTATCTAGGGTCTTGTCTTGGCCCTTCTCTTCGGTCACATGCGCATGGACAATTTCAAAGTTACGTACTCACTCAGTGCTGCCTATCACTCTCGGTGGATTTTACCTTCCGCCTCGTTGGTTGGTCAATTGCCTCCTGGGGTCAACATGGGGTCCCTCACGTTGCTTATCGGCTCTGCTGCAACTGCTATTGCTGCTGGGAGGATAAATAATCCTTTTTCCTTCCTCTCTCGGTGCTGCGCGCGCCTTGCTGTGCTAGCATTGGATGCTGTGCTCTCGAAACCGGGCTGGCTAAGCTGACTTGTCTCGTCTGGATGCTCTCTCACTAGGGCGCACGATTAAGGCAGCGATCCTCTTCCGGCCTTGTGGATCACAGGGCGGATTCTTTAGTCCTGACGGTGGCTCTATATCGGTTGCTGGTCGGAACTGGTCTCGGCAAATCTATAGAAGAGATAATAGGCCACACGTGGCACTGTGAAGCGACCGCTTTTTTCAGTTAGAATTTGCGGCTTAGCTTTGAATCTCCCACGGCTAGGAAAATTTAAAAAGTTGATGATGATTTTTCATTGGTTGATTTTTGTTATTTTTATGGCATGATGGCCTGACTCAGAACAATACAATATAATTACAAAAAAGAATCATTCATGTTCGTTAGGATCACTATCTGAAGTACAGTGCCTCCACAATCATGGCTCAGCTTCAATTATGGGTCACTTTTACGCAAATACGTCTATTCTCACGAAACTGAACAATTTTCATTGGCAGTGGTATTTTTTATAACTCAATTGTAATTCATTAGACTGGGACACGGTTATATGGGAAAAAAGCGATGATGTTATTTTTTCGCTCCCATGCACAAAGTTTCCATACGATTTTATATGGGAAAAACCACTTTTTCAAAACTTTTTCTATAGAGATGTCCAGTTGGCTTCCAAAAAAATATCAATACATGGTATTTATAGGAAATCCTCCTGGGAAAAACTCTTCTGAAGACCGCAAGGCGCTACCTTGCTTGTGAAAAAAGATATTCACCCCAGACTGGTTGAATATCTGACGAACGGCTCACCATTGAATTTACTAGCAATTCTGTTGCAGCATGCTGCTGTTGCAAATTCAACCATGCGGAGAGAAATGATATCGCTTAAATTTATCTTGCAGGCTTCCCCGAAGATACTATGAGCAACAATCACACTTTGAAAATTAATTCCACGTGAAATTATTTCTCATACTTGAGCAAGTTTGCAATACCAGCATGCTTTAGCAGTGTTGCTGGAAAATTTCAATGGTGAGCCGTCCGTCGGACAGTCAATCAGTTTGGGGTGAATAGCTGTTTCTACAAGCATCGTAGCGCCTTACGGTCTTCAGAAGAGTTTTTTGCAGGAAAATTTCCTACAAATATCATGTATTGATATATTTTTAACAGCCAACTAGACATCTTTAGAGAATAAGTATTGAAAAAGTGGATTTTCCCATATAAAATCGTATGGAAACTTTAAAAATCGGGCGCAAATCGGGCGTTTCACCGATCGATCTGTAAAATTACACAGTTGCTACGAGACCCATAAGGAACACGAAAAGTGCATGGGAGCTAACATTTATTTTTTGTCCCACCCTACTATTCATACGATTGAAATGATTTAATGTTGAAAATGTTACAGGGTGGCCAGCAAACCAGGAAAACCGGGAAAAAGCCGGGAATACGAAAATGAGCCGGGAAAACCGGGAAAAAGCCGGGAATTTCAATACTAAACCGGGAAATTTATCATATTTATTTTAAACATTATTTTTCATTTACTACATGCTTGGGATCTGTTGTATTAGTTCAACGCGCTTTACATTTTCTGCCATCTCACAAAAACTGGAAGACTCAAGGAACCATTTAGTTGGTCTCGGGGTAAGATGCTGGAGTAACAAGCCAGAAGTCATATGTTAGAATCTCGGGTAAGAGAGACGACCGTTAGAGTCGATAGGATCCTAGCGCTAGCCCCGCAATTGTTCTGTAAACTAATAGATTGTTTTTCTCTAATTTGTCTTCCTTCTCATTTGCACTGATTAGGGCTTCAACAGTGAGTGGCGATCAAACATCAAAACAATCACCACTTTACAGGATCAACTTCTAATGCCATTTATGTCTGAGTTTGTTTCAACGTTATGTACCGAATTATTAATAATTGGTGTAAAAATATTCTTTAAAAAGGAACAAGTTTTGAATCTTAGGTTACAAATCGCCAACAAAAACCTACAAAGCCCAGGGAAGGTTAAAACTTCAAATTACTAGAAAATATTTTGAAGGTCAGAGATCTCAAGAATGATTCCAATCAGGCTTTATATGTTAACTTAAAAAAAATATCTAAAACCTAAGACAAGTAACGCCTCCACCAGTGACTGGATCTGGGTTCGAATCCCAACGCCATAGGTGTCGATGGTTGTGTGGTGACGTTATCCACACACAATCAACCAAAACTGATCTAGATTCAATCGTCCGGAGATTTTCTAAGGCGAGAAATCTCTGGGTTCTACTATCGCATGGGAAAGTGAAGCTGTGGGCGCCGGTCCGTTAATCAACTGGTCGTTAGTTAAGATTCTAGTTGGAGTCGCCTCCCCGGGTGTCAGGGATTGACACAATAGTGGAGGAAAGAGACCGACGCAAAAATAACCGAAGCAAAAATAAAAAAAAATCGTAACCTAATCCATTCCCGGCGGGTGATACCATATGGCATCGCCTGACATTCAAACTTTGATTTGAGTTCAACAATTATACTTAAAAATTTGCACGATGAAACTATTCAGCATCGTTAGAGAATAGATTGATGTTTAATATGCAATACAGTTTATGTTAATTTTGCATATAGTTGATTAGTAATCAGAGTTTAAAGTTTATTGTTGGAGGTAAAACGGATTTTTCACCACGGAGAATGGGTTAAGCTTAAATCCGCTTGAGAAAATGTCTTGAGGCCAGAAATTTCAGAAATTGATTTTAAAGAATTTGCGTTTTTAAAGACCAGAGGCAACGAAAATAATTTTCAATTGAAATCAAAATTTATGAAATTGTATTCTAGGGGCTTAAAAATGCAAAGCCTGTCTTTGTGTTTTTTCTAAAATTGATTGCATACCTCGTCTCCCGTAGTTTAATTGGTCAAAACACCATGCCGGAGACAGAGAGATTGCGGGTTCAAGTCCCGTCGGGATGCGGTATATTTTTCCAAATCTGTATCATATTTCCAGTTCGTTCATTTTTTCGCTCCCTTTACTTCACATACTGTCTGCTTAACGAACTTGCATACCTGTTTCAAAATCAGAAAGACAAATTTATCAAATAAAAAAGTCCAAACTATAAGGGCCATAGCGAAAATTATTCGCCTAAAATAAACCTGGAACAATACCACGTAAGGATAACAATGGTATCAAATTAGTCCTTTCTATATTGTCAAGGCAATAGCTGAGCCTCAAGAGATCCTTAAGAAAATGGAATGAAATATTTTGAACGACAGAAATACACACAATTGTTTATAATTCAGCTCACAATTGCCATGAAACGTTTACAGAGACTAGTGTAGAGTCTATCCTACCAGGGAATTCTTCTAGGTATCCCTGTACGCGCAGTCGGTGCGGAATTAAAACACCAGATTAGAGCTGATGATAATAATTAACTTTTATTTTGTACATCACTGCCTAAATATACCCTGCAGGTAACTCAGAGCGAAAGGCTTTTCCCCTTCGATCCGGTCACCACATACCTAGCTGTTCTATACTGGCCTATGGCATTTCTTGGCCCGTCTCTTTCTTGTGCTTAACTTTTAGTACAGATAATTAACTACTTGAGAGCGCTATAACATGTGCTCCAAAACACGTGCGCCAGCGTGAGCGCTAAGAACCCGCGCGTGAGCATGGGCGACGCTTAGCGACGCTACCGTTTGTCGAGTTCTTTTTTTGTTTATTCAATGCCACGGTGGCTTAGTGACTATTCATCGCGGAAGGCAAAGTGTTTTCGCCAACGCTTGCATAGCAGAATCGTTCACGGTCTTTCTTCAAGATCTTTCCTGCTTTCTTTACAAATAATCTTGTTTTGGTCACACTCTACCTGTTTTCATTTCATTCAACAGAAGGCTTACTTTCTTCCGGACTAAGCTAAAATGTACCGTACGACAAAATGCTACGTGACGGAACATAGGGTATTTCTGCGCAGGGTGTGACGTCACACTAGAAAAAGATAAAAAATATGTTCAAATGTTTCTAAAACTCTTCGATAAAGTCAGCAATCAGATTCTAATTTAAAGTCAGAAATGCACCAAAAACATTAGAATATCAATCGTATTATAAAAGTAATAAATTCAATTTTTTTAAATAGATTTTGTTGAAAATTCTGAAAATTAGAACGCGGATTCAGAAAACACAAAACAAGCTTCTTATTTAGCTCAAAAAGGTAAAAATTGTTTCTAAGTAGCAATAAAATTGTATTGAAGCCTGAAAAAAACTAACAAAAACAATTTAAAATCAATTTCAAAACTGAATACAGAAAAGTGTGTGAACACCAGAAAATGGGTAATAATTAGGTTGAAAAATGCAAAAACTTTTTTTGAACAAATTTAAAATTGCCAGAAATGGCTATCATTGCAGATTCAGACAAGGCGAAAAACTATTTCGATTCGGGGTCAAAAAATATGCTCTAATTATTTTAAAAACTGAAAAATAACTAGAATGTTTCCTCTCATTCACTAAAATGATAATGAAAAAGTTATCAGCAAACAAGAAAAAATATGTTAAAAATTTTTTAAAGTCAATTCAATAAAAATTTTTGAAGACAATTCAATTTAAAATTAAGTTTTAAAAGAGAAAATGATGTCAGAAATAGGGAATTTAGCTAAAAAATGCTAAATTTTAGTCTGACGAGAAATCAGAAAAAGAAACCATAGAAAAGATTCCAAATTGAATTTAAAAAAATTCACAATCGTATTTGAAATTCAATTTAGAATAAGTGGAAAATGAATTTTCATATTTTATTTTTAAATAAGCACTTTGAATAAGGCCCAATTCCGAAACAAAGCTCAAAAACAATAAATGAAATTTCTCAAGGCTTGAGATGATAGAAAATGATTTTATAGATTTGTCGTTTCCGAAGCTCAACAGCAGCTAAAACAATTTTGAATTAAATTCCAAATTTGTGAAAATATATATATTGAAGGTTTAAAAAGCAGAAACCAGCTCTACAAAACGCCGCAAATCTCTACAAAAAAGTGCAGAAAGTTACAAATATCGCTTTAGTTAACCAGTTTGATTAAACCAGTAAATAGTTTACGTAGGTCTAAAATGACAGAGAATTGTTCCAAAGAACGGTTCAGAAAAAAATAAAAAATTATGTGAAAATATTCTGATACATGAAGCACAAATTGATTCTAAATTATATCTTGATTTTAGCTGAGTGAAATAATGAAAATTTTTAAAGAATGACATTCTCTGCACGTTACAGGTTTCGAAAAGCCCCAAGTGTGCCCTTTCTACTAGACACAAGATAATACCAGATGATACTTCGTTTGGGATTTACACAATGGGCCGAGTTGCATTTCTCAGTCATGAAAAGTCGAAAAATCAACAGCAAGTAGATGTTGGCCGAAGTAGTTAGCCCTTTTTCAAGTTTTGAAATGAAATAATGATATTAAAAACAAAATTCTCTCACAAATTTGTTTTGTCAAAGAATAAACGTGGTTGAACTTAAATATTTTGCGTTTGAAAACCGGGAAAAACATCAATTTCTAACCGGGAAAAACCGGGAATTTGAAATTGGAAATCTGCTGGCCACCCTGATGTTACTAAAAATAATAATTCTGCTCTGTGCAATAAGTGAAGTGACCCATAATTGTAGTAATGTCACGTATTGCGGTGCACAATTGTGGGTCAGTCCATGTTTTGGCTATTTTTATTACTTTTGCATGAAAATACATCACGACCTAATAAAATAACTCATTATCAAGCTTTTACAACAATAAAATAACTTTTGTGATGGATTTTGATGGTTTTATAAACTAAATAAAAGAGTTTTCAAGGGGTTTGAAGGTTTCAAAAGATCATCGACAATTCAAGTACACCAAGAAATTTAAATATCAATATTTCTTTTATTGTAACAGCTAATTATAAGACTTAATTTATTTTATTTGTATCTATTTGCATATTTTGTGCTCTTTTACACACAAAGGAAGTGGTTGAAAAAAATTTGGCCGATCCTGTTTCTATTACACCTAAGCCCCCTTTATCCACTGTTTCCTCAATTCCCTCACTTTATCCAGACGAATCGACTGGTTCATTTGTTGTTTATTTCCGACCAAAAATATGTCCCAAATCAAAGCCCTTGAACATTATTCCGATATCTAAAGATTCAGAGTCTCATTTCAAGTCCATCACTGAAATTTCTAAGGTCAGACCTAACATGTTGAGAGTTGAGGTTAAGGACCTTACTCAAGCTAATAAAATTGCTACTTCAGAGTTTTTTACCAGGGAATATCATGTTTATGTTCCCGCACGAGATGTAGAAATTGACGGTGTTGTTACCGATTCCAGCTTATCCAGTGAATTTCTTTTAAAAGACGGTCTTGGATATTTTAAGAACACTTCAACTCCAACGAATAAAATTCTCGATTGTCAACAATTGAGATCCGTGTTTTTTGTTGAAGGGAAGAAAATATATTCCCCTTCAGATTCATTTCGTGTCACATTCGCCGGATCTTCTTTACCATCTCACAACTCGATTCACAATGTCCTCGTACCTGTTCCCCTGTATATTCCACGAGTCATGAACTGCACCAATTGCAAACAGTTAGGCCATACTTCTGCCTACTGTTGAAATAAAAGTCGATGCGGTAAATGTGGGGGGAACCATATTGATGACTCTTGCAATCAAGAAAATAATAATTGTTATTACTGTGGTGAAATTTAACATGAACTCTCGAATTGTTCCTTATACATTCAACATAAAATTAAAATGAAACGATCTTTTAAAGACCGCGTTAAACGCAGTTATTCTGAACTCCTTAAGCAATTGGAAACAAATTCTCTGGGAAAAAATTCTGGAGACCGCAAGGCGCTACTATGCTTGTAAAAAAAGATATTCACCCAAGACTGAATGAATATCTGACGAACGGCTCACCATTGAATTTTACTAGCAATAATGCTGCAGCATGCTGCTGTTGCAAATTCAACCATGTGATAAGAAATAATATCGCTTAAACTTATCTTGGAGGCTTCCCCGAAGATACTATGAGCAAAAATCACACTTTGAAAATTAATTTCACGCAAAATTATTGCTCATACTTAAGAAGTTTGCAATAGCAGCATGCTGTAGCAATGTTGCTGCAAAATTTCAATGGTGAGCCGCCCGTCAGACATTCAATCAGTTTGGGGTGAATAGCTGTTTCTACAAGCATCGTAGCGCCTTACGGTCTTCAGAAGAGGTTTTTCCAGGAAAATTTCCTACAAACATCATGTATTGATATATTTTTCACAGCCAACTGGATATCTCTAGAGAATAAGTATTGAAAAAGTGGATTTTTCTATATAAAATCATATGGAAACTTTAAACATCGGGCGCAAATCGGGCGTTTCACCGATCGATCTGAAAAGTTACACAGTTGTTATGGGACCCATAAGGAACACGAAAAGTGCATGGGAGCTAACATTTATTTTTTGTTTCACCCTAATAGAGATATGACCACCCTAATAGAGATATGACACGTGTTCCGAAACCGCTGGCTCGTCCAAGCGCTTTGGATTTATCATTATGTTTAACGTCATTACGGTTAGATTGTAGCTGGAAGGTTGTCTGTGATCCCCATGGTAGTGATCATTTACCAATTTTAATTTTAATTAATAATGGGTCAAATAGTACTCGACCAATTGACATTCCGTATGACCTTATATTAAATATTGATTGGGAAATTTATAAAGTAAAAATTACAGAAGCCTTAGGGGCATTGCAACACCTTCCACTTCTTGAAAAAATTGATTTATTTGCGGGTTTAATTTTTAATTCAGCAATACTAGCCCATACGAAAAAATATCTTGGCGTTTCAACTAAATGACGACCTCCTACTCCTTGGTGGGACAAAGAGTGCAAAATTTACGTTAAAAATCCAACGCGTATACGATTCTCCGGAAAAAAGTAAAAATCGAAAATTTTGTACGATACACAAAGCTAGATTCGATACACAAAGCTAGAGATGTTTAAAAACTTGATCAAAGCTAAAAAACGTGATAATTGGCGACGATCCGTAATGAGCTTTCCAGAGAAACATCTATGAGTACTCTTTGGAACACTGCTAGAAGAATGACAAATCGAGTAGTGGCTAATGATAATGAAGAATATTTAAATCAATGGATACTAAATTCCGCGAAAAAAATATGTCCAGACATTGTTCCTGTTCAAAAAATTAATCGTAACGTTTTTTCTGAACAATCAGTGATGGAACTACCATTTTCTATTACCGAACTGTCTATCGCTCTTCTCACTTGCAATAATAATGTCACTGGTCTGGATAAAATAAAAATTTTATTTACTGAAAAATCTGCCTGACAATGCTAAAAAAATGTTGTTGGATTTATACAAAATTTTTTTTGAACTAAACATCATTCCACATGATTGGAGACAAGTAAAGGTGATTGCTATCCAAAAACCTGGAAAACCTGCTTTTAATCATAACTCATATCGTCCAATTGCGATGCTTTCCTGTATTCGTAAATTGTTTGAAAAAATGATTTTATATCGTTTAGACCAATTGGGTTGAAAGTAATAATTTATTACCACATACGCAGTTTGGCTTCCGTAAAACTAAAGGAACAAATCAGCGAGACAATCAGCATTACTTTCAACAGAAATCCAGATTGCATTTACTCAGGAAGAACAAATGGCTTCTGTATTCCTAGACATTAAGGGAGCCTTTGATTCTGTTTCTATAGATGTCCTTTCTGATAAACCTGCTCCTGTTTATGTCGCAGAACTGGCTGCTATTCAGTATACACATTAAGTATTGTTGAAAATTTGCCTAAGGGCAATCATTTCTTCTTCACGGCAGCCTAAGGGGCCATACACATACCCCGTGGACAGATTTTGAACGATTTTATCACAAGGGTTGTATGCAAAGCAACGACCGCAAATCACAAGGGTTGTATGCAAAGCCACGACCGCAAGGTTGGCGTAGAACTACATTAGGTTTTTTTTATTCTCGCTTGTTTACCGTCGGTCTAGCTCCGCCACTGTTGTTGTACCAATCACCGACGCCCGGAGAGGCGACTCCACCCAGGAGCCTAACTCACGAACCGTTGATTAACGGACCGGCGCCAACGGCTTTACTTCCTCATGCGATGGAAGACGTGATCGGGGGAGATTTTTCACCTCAGAAAATCTCCCGGTGTCGGCTAGGATTGAATCTAGACCAGTTTGGGTTGGTTGTGAGTGGATCACGCCACCTTACAACCATCGACACCTATGTCGGCGGTGGGATTCGAGCCCAGGCGTCGAGCGTGGTTGGCGGAGACATTACCAATCACCACAGGAACATCTCTAATGGCGATAAAAAATCCGGCGGTGGTGGTTTGATTGCAGTCCACAATCATATTGCCAGCACAGAACACGCAGTTGCTGAAAACAATGAAGCGCTTTGTGTTAAATTTTCAGCAGCCACCGGGGCGCTCTATTTGTGTTGCGGATATATTCCACTTACCTCTAGTGTTGATCGTTATCGCTCTTTCTGCTCGTTCGTAGAATCAATTGCAGAATGTATAAGTCCAAATGATGACGTGGTTGTAGTCGGTGATTTGAACCTGCCTAATTTAAATTGGAATCAGATACATTTTGATTCAAATAATACTTTTTACTTACCAAACCGAATCAACTCTCAGGCCGAGATAGCTGTTGTTGACAGTTTTCTTTCTGTTGGAGTGCTGCAAGTGTGTAGTTTACCAAATCAAAATAATTGTTTTCTCGATTTGGTGTTCACTACTGACACAGATACTTGTCAATTGGCTTTGACGGATCCAATGATTAAAAATGAAATTCATCACAATGCGATGTTATTAACCATCAGGGCAGATACAGTGCGTCTTGAACTGTCCTACAGATCAGACGTGTTTTCGGTTGCTTGTGGACTGGTCTTTGACTGCCTATAGCTTCAAAGTTTGTGTTTTGTCAGTGTGTCTTTTAAAGACTACCTGAACGTAGTTTCCCATCAGTCTTTCTCAAGACTACCTACTTTTGAATTTAACATTTGTTTTAACTTTTTTCGTATCACCTGAAATGGCAGGACGAAAAAAGAAACCACGCATCGCTGCGGGGAGGAAAAGAGAGGCATCTCTTTCGGCACTTCGAGTGTCTGTACCCGAAAAAAATAACATTAAAAAAACCTTAAAAGTTGCTGTAATTGTACATAGTTATACCATGATTTAACTATGTTTTTCATTGTAAATACATCAATTTTACATTAAATGTCATTGTCCAGAAGAATAAAAAACATCGTTTTTGGCAGTTTTACCATGAAAAAGGGGGGTCGTTATGTATCTTAACAGCATTTTTTCAGGCATTTTTCCCATACATTTAGAAGTCACTGACAATGTTTTTCATGGTAAAATTATTGTCGGTGGTAGATTCAACAACAAAAAACGTTGTTAAAACATGGTAATGACAACAATCGTGTATTTGTTTATTTTACTTCAATTTATCTGACAAAAGTCTTAATAAATAACATGAATCAGGGTCAAGTCTACAAAATGTTTGCTTGCTTCAACTTATACACAAACTTGCGGGATGATTCGCCAAACTCAAAAAAATCTTCAACACTCAGGAAGGTTCTGACTGCAGCGGTGACTGGTTTGTAGAATCCAAATGATGTGCGGTGAAAGGAGGTTTAAAGCAGGCCAGTAGATCGTAAGGCACGTTGAGAAGCACGGAAGTTTAGCTGGTACAGGAGCGACAGATTTTTCGGCGACGTTCAAGTGTGTCAAGGCCAAGTAGCTTACAGCGACCAGTATACGGTGGGAGGTTATCCGGATCACGCCAGGGTAGATCCCGTAGTGCGAATCGTACGAATCTTTTTTGAACACGTTCTATCCGTAAACACCAAGACAGCTGGTGGGGGAACCAGATCATGCTGCAGTTTTCGAGTAATGGTCGTACCAGTGAACAGTAGAGCGCTTTTATTCAGTGAGGATCTCTGAAGTCACGGCTAATTTCAGCAATAAATCCTAATTGTCGATTCGCTTTCGATATTAAGCTGGCATGATGCAAATGGAAATTAAGCTTGGCATCGAGTAAAACACCAAGGTGTATGTGCGACCTTGGTCGACTCTTTTCAGCTCAAGTCCTTCAATGCGGTACTCGAACACGATCGGGTTTGAAATTCGGTGAAATGTCATAACCTCGCATTTTTTAATGCTGATTACTAGACAGTTCCTGTAGCACCAGTCGACGAAAACATTTAGCAGAGCTTGTAGACGGTGGCAATCGTCAATTGTACGGACTACCAAATACAACTTTAAATCATCCGCGTATACCAACTTACAACCAACCTTTAACAGTAGCATAGCATCATTAAAGAAAAGCGCAAACTGTAAAGGCCCCATGTTGCTACCTTGTGGAACTTCCAATGTATTCGTGAACTGCGATGAAACGCAAGTACCAATTTTCACACGTAGAATCCGGCCACATGAGTACGAACTCAGCCATTCGATGAACTGACGTGATGCTCCTAGACGGGTAATTTTATGCAACAATATGCAATGGTCAATGCGATCAAAGGCAGCCTTCAAATCGGTGTAAATGACATCTATTTGAGCTCTTTGTTCCATATTTGAGATACACGTTGAAGTGAACTCCAATAGATTTGTACACACTGAGCGATTCGGTATAAATCCATGTTGCGTGGTGGATATGTAATTTTTAGTACAATGAAGCATGACATCGCTAACTAGAATCTCAAACAGTTAAGAGCCTGCCGAAAGACTAGTGATGCCACGATAGTTCCTGACATTTAGTCGGTCGCCAGATTTTAGTACTGGAAACATAAAAGACTGTTTCCACACTTCGGGAAATTTTCGTTGCTCAAACGATTTGTTAAAAATACAGCGCAGTGGATTTGCCAACACAGTGGCACATCGACTGAGAATAATGGCGGGGATGCCATCGGGTCCCGGTGAATAAGAACGTTTGAGTTTCTTCGCTGCACTTAGTATCAAGTCGGTGGTAACTTCAAATGTGATTAAATCAGCCGAACCGGCCGGGACGGCAGCCGCCGCAATTTCCGCATCGAAATTCGAGGCAACTCTGTCAGCAAACACGCAGGCGAAAAAATTTGCGAAGAGCTCACATGAGTCAGATTCTGAAGCAGAAACTGAATTATCCAGACAAACAAATACAGGTATCGAGGAGCATTTTCTTTTGGAGTTGACGAAGTTCCAAAAATTTCTGGGGTTCCTACCTCTGTCTGCACACGTAGGACGTACGATTTGTACAATTTTTGAAATTGCGTTTCGTTATCAGCGTTTTCAGACGACGATATTTTCGCTGTGCATTATTCCGAAATCGTTTCAGAACGCGCAACCGACGTGTGCACCACGACGGGTTATTCGGTCGCTTCAATAACGGTACATTTACGTTTAACCACTGGATTATAACGTCGCAAAAATGTGCAGTCATATCGTCGACATCAGTGCATCTAAACACAAAAAATGCAGCTCTGTCTGTCTGTCTGTCTGATTCATATAGGCTCGGAAACTACCGAACCGATTGACGTGAAATTTTTTATATAGGGGCTTTAGGGGCCGGGAAAGGTGACTAAGATAGTTCGAGTCCCTTCCCTCTTCTGCAAAGGAGGGGTCCCATACAAATGAAACACAAATTTCTGCACATCTCGAAAACTAACCAAGCAAATGGAACCAAATTTGGCAAGTGGATGTTTTTAGGAGTAACAAATATGTCCATGTTGGTTCGACACCCTTCCCTCCCCTGAAAGGAAGGGGTCCCATACAAATGAAACACAAATTTCTGCACATCTCGAGAACTAACCAAGCAAATGGAACCAAATTTGGCAAGTGGATGTTTCTAGGAGTAACAAATATGTCCATGTTGGTTCGACACCCTTCCCTCCTCTGGAAGGGAGGGTCCCATACAAATGAAACACAAATTTATGCACATCTCGAGAACTAACAAAGTAAATAGAACCAAATTTGGTAGGTGGATGTTTTTAGGGGTAACAAATATATCCATAATGGTTTGACACCCGACCCTCTTCTACAAGGGAGGGGTCCCATACAAATAAAACACGATTTTCGCACAGCTCGAGAACCAATCAACCAAATACAACCAAATTTGGTATGTGAATGTTTTTAGAGGTAACAAGTATGTCCATAGTGGTTCGACTCCCCTCCCTCTTCTGTGAGGGAGGGTTTCATAACAAATGAAACACAAATTTCTGCTTATCTCGAGAACTAACCAACTAAATGGAACCAAATTTGGCAGGTGATTGTTTTTAGGGGTAACAAATATAATGGTTTGACTCCCCTCTCTCTTCTATAAGCGAGGGGTCCCATACAAATGCAACTCAAATTACGCACAGCTCGAGAACCAATCAAGCAAATATAACCAAATTTGACAGGTGAATGTTTTTAGGTGTAACAAACATGTCCATAATGTTTCGACACCCTTCCTTCTTCTGGCATGTCTCCAAGTACCATTTCGGAATCCAAGATGGCGACTTCCTGTTTCTGAAAAATAGCGGCAAATGAACAAATACCACCCAACATGGGTATTTCCGGAATTGTTATGATGCACTGAAGCCACAAATCGACCTCAGACATTATTTCGAATTGTAAGATGACGACTTCCGGTGTCTGGAAAACAGCCGAAAATGACCAAATACCACCCAGTATGAATGTTTCTTCAACCAGATTGACGCTCAGAGACCAAAAATTGTCTCCTAATGCCATTTTGAAATCCAAGATGGCAACTTCCGGTTTCTGAAAAACAGCGGCAAATGACCAAATACCACCCAATATCGGTATTTCCGAGATTGTTATGACGCATTGAAGCCACAAATCGACCTCAGACAACATTTTGAATTGTAAGATGGCGACTTCTGGTGTCTGGAAAACAGCCGAAAATGACCAAATACAGGTCGGACTCGATTATCCGGAGTTTTGAAAAACATTTCGCTCCGGAAAATCGAACCTTACGGATAATCGAGCCATTTTTTTATTTAAATTTTCAATATCTCTCATCTAGAACTGTGAGTTTTCTATTATAATAAATTGTACACAACACGTGTGCCAACGGAAAAAAAATTAAAATTGTCTTTAGACTGTTTTTTGACGTTTGTTATAGATATATACCTAATAATAAATTATGTTATATTGATTATCTCGAAGATAAAAAACAAAATGAAACAACATTCATGTTTTTTTTTTCTAATTCACAAGTGACCTATAACGACCTAGACGCTCGATAAGGCCAGTAATGGACTACTTTGCGGACTTCAAGTCGTTATTAGTTTCGCTTGATGAGTTTTGGTTCAATAATCCGAGAGTATCCGAACAACCGAGACAGGCCTGCTTGTGGTTCTAAGTACTGCAACGATCATTGCCATTATATTACAGGAATATGTTCCTGCGATAAATGCGAAACCAGTTTACCAACAGCAGTTGTCCTCATTGGTAACAAAAAAATCCATAATACCTTGCTTTTGGAGGTTGTTGAGTAAGAATTTGAAAGAACGACGACAAAACTGCCAAAAACGAACTGCTTAAACAAAACGGGGCTTATACCGCTACAATTATGAACAACCTCCAAACTTTTTATGACCCGGAAGACAAAAGTGCGTTATAGAAATATAGAAAAAAAATACTCCGCATAATCGAACCATTTTTTTCTGAATAACCAAGTCCGACCTGTACCACCCAATATGAGTGTTTCTTCAACCAGATTGACGCTCAGAGCCCAAAAATTGTCTCCTAATGCCATTTTGAAATCCAACATGGCGACTTCCGGTTTCTGAAAAACAGCGGCAAATGACCAAATACCACCCAAAATGGGTATTTCCGTTATTGTTATGAAGTACTAAAGCCACAAATCGACCTCAGACAACATTTTAAATTGTAAGATGGCATCTTCCGGTGTCTGGAAAACAGCCGAAAATGACCCAATAGCACTCAATATGAGCGTTCCTTCAAGCAGATTGCCACACAGAGGCCGGAAATTGTTCCCAAATGCCATTTTGAAATCCAAGATGGCGACTTCCGGTTCCCGAAAAACAGCGGCAAATGACCAAAAACCCTTCAATATGCGTATTTCCGGAATTGTTAAGATGCACTGAAGCCACAAGTCGACCTCAGACAACATTTTGAATTGTAAGATGGCGACTTTTGGTGGCTGTAAAACAGCCGAAATTGACCAAATACCACCGAATATGAGTATCTCTGGAACGAGAATGAAACTGAAAATTGACCTCAGACACCATTATGAATTGTAAGATGGCAACTTCTGGTGTCTAAAAAACAGCAAAAAATGGCCGATTTCCATACAATATGAGTATCTTCGGAACCAGAATGATACACAGGGGCTAGAATCGACCACAGACACCATCTTGAATTCGAAGATGGTGACATCCGGTTTCTGGGAAACAGCCGAAAATGACAAAATACCACCCAATATGGGTGTTTCTTAAACCAGAATGATGCTCAGGGGCCAGAAATTGTCTCCAAATGCCATTTTTAAATCCAAGATGGCGACTTACGGTTCCTGAAAAAAAGCCCAAAGTGACCAAATGCCACCCATTATGAGTATCACCGAATCCGGAATGATGCAAGGAGCTATGAATTGACCTTAGACAACAGTTTTTAAATTAAAAAAAATAACAACTTCTGGGAAACAGCCGAAAATAACCGAATTTGGATATGTCCGTAATCGAAATGATGTAGAGAAGCCAAGCATTGACCCTGGACACCATTTTGAATTAGAAGATGACCACTTTTAATATCTGGAAAACAACGAAAATAACTGAAATGCACCCAATATATATCCGGAATAGAGGTCATGTACAAAAGCCAAAAGTCGAGGATGTTGCCATTCCGATAAAACCAATCATTTTTAAACGATATAATCCAATCGCAAGGAATCAATGAAATTGAAATGTTTAAAATTATTAAATTAAACATTTAAATAGGCGGGACGAAGTTTGCCGGGTCAGCTAGTAGATATATGAAAGACCAGTCGAAACCCAACAAGTAATCTTCGAGTGCGATGAAATCAATTTTGCGATAATTCAGTGATCGTGTTATACTCTCTGCGCTTACTGAAGCAGCGCTATTGGAACACAAGTTAGGTAGCTTGATTGTCAGGGGCGGATGGTGGCGGTCGACAGGGAGCAGAGGTGTGATACAACTATCTACAGTGAGTCGGTGCTCAGAAGAACAAAAAACCAAATCCAGCGTGCGATCGTTATGATTCCGTTGAAAGTTTTGCTGCTTTAGATTCAAAAAATCAGTACCATCTATCAGAGTCGCACTAGCAGCAGGTAGTTGATCGGAGGCTGGAAGAGAATCGGGCATCCACATGATACGCGGCTGATTGGTTCATAGATATGATAGGATTCAGGGTTCCAGCGTGGAGTTGCAATTGTTATTCATCGCCGAATCAAACATCGTGCTCTTCCCCATCTTGAGACGAAAGTTATTGAAACTTTGGGAATTGAAGTTCAAACTGAACTTGAGATTTTATTTATTGCCGCAGCATATTTACCATTTCAATGCACACGCGAGCACAAAAATTATTTTAAAGGTGATTTGCAAAAACTCATCAGAAATCGTTCGAATTTTTTTATAATCGGCGATTTTAACGCTAAACATCGATCATGGAAAAATTCTCAAAGTAATTCCGATGGCAAAATTTTATTCAATGATTGTTCTCCAGGATACTATTCTATTTTGTCTCCGAATAGTCTTACATGCTTTTTTTCTATAAGAAACCCATCAACAATTGATTTGGTGCTAACAGATCGAAGTCATGTATGTAGTGATTTGATCACACATGCTGACTTTTATTCTGACCATCTTCCAATAACTTTTTCTTTATCACATGAATCAGTTTTAAACCCTATGAGCTCTGTTTTTAATTATAACAAGGCTAATTGGGAAAGATACAAAACTCTTATTGAGAAAAATTTCAATAATGAACTTGACTTGCAAACCCAAGTGAATATTGATTCCGCTTTGGAAGCATTAAAATGTGCAATTGTTGATGCCAGGAATTATTCTATTCCAAAGGCTCAAGTGAAATTCGATTCACCAATAATTGACGAAAATTTTCAACTTTTAATTCGTTTGAAAAATGCCCGCAGACGTCAATATCAACGTTCTCGTGACCCTGTTTTTAAAACTATTTATAAAGATTTACAGAAAGAGATTGAACATAGATTTACTCTTCTGAGAAATCAAAATTTTGAGACTAAAGTTGAAAAATTGAAACCATATTCAAAACCCTTTTGGAAGCTGTCGACGGTTCTTAAGAAACCTTCAAAGCCTATTCCAGTTTTAAAAGATGTTGAACGTTTTCTTGTATCCAATGAACAAAAGGCTCAAAGACTTGCTCAGCAGTTTGAGAGTGTTCATAACTCAAATTGGAATTTTATGAGTCCAATTGAAAATGAAGTCACACGTCAATATGATTTAATTTCATCTCAGATTTTTTTACCTGCAGAAATAATTGAAACTAACTTGAATGAGATTGAATCAATTATTAAAAACTTCAAAAATATGAAAGCACCTGGTGACGATGGAATCTTTAATATACTAATTAAACATCTCCCTGAGAGCACAATGAAATTTTATTGAAAACTTTCAATTGCCGCTTTAAAATTACGAGCGAAATCATTTCAAATCGCCTGGAAATACGCGAAAATTTAATCGACCATTTTTTATTTGAATGAAACTTTGCACACGTATTTGGCTTAGCAAACTGAGCATTTTTCACAGGTGGAGAGATTTTTTACACCCATGAGTTACATTCTAAAAGGGCGTATGCCTTTTGGCATAGGTTTTATTCGAAGCATTGTAGCTCAGAAACCGTCGGTTGTATAGAAAAACTGTCTGAGAATGAGTTGTAGGGAATTAAAAATGCACCATAAAAAAATATACACTGTACAAAAAAATTGTTTTTTTGACCAAAAAAAAAATAAAAATAAACATTAAATTTCAATTAAAAAAAAAGAGTTGAATTTTTTTTAAAGAAACTTGACGTTAATACGCAACTTTAAAAAAAAATCCAGAATGGAGAAATAAAAACTAATTTTTTTATGGTAGATTACGTTTTTTATGAAAATTCTAATTCAATACAATCATACAATTCTTTTGCGCTTGTAATGGGATGTTCATGTTCTTTAGCTAAACTTGCATTTCCTGCCATTCGTTTTAATATGCCACCAATTGCATCGCATGGGCCTTTACCATGAGAAGTCGTAAAAAAATGCCACTCTGCATCGACAGTATATTTTGTTTCGAACTTGCAAAGACTAGCAAAGTTTTTTCTATTTTTATATTGTGAGGCAGCTCCATCAGACATTAATATCGCTTTTTTCAACTCTATTGTTGTTTTCAAAAAACTCATTAATTTGGCAATGAACACCTGAACCGCAACAGTATCACTTCCGATATTATGATGAAGCTGATATTCTTAAGTGTTCCAGATTCTGAATAGTAAACAACGAAGGGATGAATGGTGACTTAACTATCATTCCAATAACTACACGAATCACAAATTGATAGAGACGTATTAAAATGAGCTTGACTGTTCAATTAAAAATATTTGCAATAACGTTTTCGTTTAATTTGCGTAAGCTTGATGAGCACCGATGATCAGGAAAGGGTTTACATCTTCACAAAATGCAAACTGTTACTAACACATCTGGAGTAGTGCAATCGTATTTATATACGAAAACAGATACTTTACGTACTTTACAAACAGTTATTATTAGTAAACAAGTAGGTAGTGTTGCACGACAAACATATTTTTTTATAAAACATTCGGCAAGGGGGAACGTGTAGGTAGGCAAAGGTTAAGCGCTTGAGTTATTTATCCAATCGTTTTGTTGTCAAAGAATGAATTGTGTATTTTTGATCAAGCATTCCAATGAACGTATGGTTTTTGCTGGAGAACCATGGACCAATTAAAAAAACGTGTATTTTCCGAAATATTAATAATTTATTGAGCTTAAATTTAAAACAACTCGAAAACGGATGCCTTTAGAATGTTTACTACCAAGAGCTTTTTGATTCAAAATGACTCTCTGCATCTTTTAAAATCATCAGAATACAAATATTTTGAAAAATGTTTAAATTAGAATTTTTATAAAAAAATTAATCTACCATAAAAAAATTATTTTTCATTTCTCCATCCTGGACTTTTTTTTAAAAAGTTGCGAATTAACGTCAAGTTTCTTTAAAAAAAAATAAAAAAAAATTCAACTCTTTTTTTTTAAATTGAAATTTAATATTTATTTTTAATTTTTTTTTTGGTCAAAAAAATTTTTTTTGGTACAGTGTATATTTTTTTATGGTGCATTTTTAATTCCCTACAACTCATTCTCAGACTGTTTTTCTATACAACCGACGGTTTCTGGGCTACAATGCTTCGAATAAAACCTATGCCAAAAGGCATACGCCCTTTTAGAATGTAACTCATGGGTGTAAAAAATCTCTCCATCTGTGAAAAATTCTCAGTTTGCTAAGCCAAAAACGTGTGCAAAGTTTCATTCAAATCAAAAATGGTCGATATTCGACCATAGGTCATTTCGCGCGATCTTGCTCTTACATATTTTCCCAAATTATGGAAAAAAGCAACAATTACCCCAATATAAAATCGGATAAGAATCCAGCTGAAGTTTCAAGTTATGAACCAATCAGTTTGCTTTCTTCAATAAGTAAACTGTTTGAGAGAATTATTCTTAACAGAATGATGTCACACATCAACGAAAATTCAATTCAGATGAACAGTTGGATTTCGCCATGGGCATTCCACTACTCATCAATTGCTCAGGGTTACTAACATGATAGAAGAGAACCGTACAAGACGCACCAGTTGGGAAGGATGGCCCATGCTATTAATTCCCCAAAATACTTACACATGTGGCTTTATATGACGAAATTCTTCGCTTTTCTCATAAAAACCCAGCTTCTCTACAGTTCTCATATAAAAAGTGTGCCATAATGACTAAAATACTCAAAAAACTGTGCAATTGACTGTGGCTCTGTCCAACATGTAATTATTCATGAATTTTATTTAAGCTTTTATGATTAACTGACTGGTAAATAATACGAAAAACTATGGTACCCCTAACCTTCACACTTTTAGAGTTTATAATACCAAAAAAGACATTGAAATCGAGTATTTTATAAGAAACTTCGTCATAAACATACAATAAATAGATCGTACAATCATCCTACACATTCAATGTCGCTTTGAAATGATTTGAAGCGCTGTAAATCGCGAAAATGCTTAACTGGTGCGTTTTGTACAATCCTCTACTATATGCTTAACTGCAAGGAAATGTATTGACGTCATGATTCCACTTGCCCCTTTTTTAACTTAAACGTTCTTGAAGTTATCGAAAACATAAGCTAAAATATGACATACCTTTGTAAGGACAAGTCCTGGAGTCATATGACCTTTAGCAAAAATGTGTGTTTTGTGTTCTCTAACAGTTCCTTCGAACAATACTTTCGTGTGAAATGTAACTTACAAAAGTTAACTACAAAAAACTAGCTTTTAAGTTAGGTCCATGTAATATACTGTAATGACTTGAAAGTCTTTTGATTACCCACATTGACAACAGGTTGTTTAAAATTCCTACGTTGCCTAAAAGCAATAATTTTTGGAAAAGCGGGCAAAGCATGCAGTTTGCGAGGATGCGAAAATGAACGGGAATAGAAGGTGTGACTTTTTAGGCATAGAAAAAAATTTCCCTCGTCCAGACGGGACTCGAACCCGCAATCTCCGTTGTCTCCGGCAAGGTGTTTTGGCCAATTAAACTACTGGGAAAGGTATGAATAGTTCTAAACCAAAGTCGAATCACCCTCTACTATTGTGTTCCCGTATCTCAGCACGCCAACGATGAACTGCACACACTGCCCGGTGGGAGTTTATTTTTGTAACCGAGAGAGTGATCTCTTCACGCACACAGTGTATAACGACTTATTATATCTACAGTGGCGCAAGCGATGAGACACGTCAGTTGCTGGATAGACTCCGATCGCGTATCACGGAAGAGCTCCGTTGGCTAAATTTACTTTACGAACTAATTTCATTTTTGTCATATGACTTACATTTTAAGTTTAGTAAAGCGGGCAATGTACTCCACACTCATCGGAAACACACCCAAAAAAGTTGATTGGTTTTTTTGATTTTCAAGCATTCAAGGAATGTGTGTATAAAACTACCTGTATGTGATCAAAATTCAAGAGATAGAATCAAAGCGTCTCCAGCAAAATTTTTCTGCCTAGTGTTAACTACAACTTTGCTAAAAACTTAACTTTGATTTGATGAGTTATTCAAAAAAAAAAAAATTCATTGCACTTTTAGGCAGATTAATCAAAAATCTATTTGCATCAAAAGTTTCCCCTTAAGATAAACAAAAACTTTGTCGAATACACTATAGCATTTAAATAGCATTTTCACACTCTAAAGGTTGACAATCGCGTTCTTCACGTTTTAAACCAGTGTGCAAAGTGCAACTTTAGGCCACCCTTAATTGTAAAGAAAGTAAGTTCAAACATGACACCAAGAACGCCAAGCCGTTCAAGGTTGTCTTGAAAGGTCTCACCAACGATCAAACCGTTGATGAGATAAAACTTACTTCAACCCTCTGATACCCAGTGCTGTCTCTAGGCGGCCTTCATGAGAAACTTAATATCTCTTCATCAAAACGACTGTTCACACTTTTTTCACATAAAATGAACTGGCAACACCTTTCACTATGTTCATCTGCGGTTTTATGGAAATCTGAAGCGCGCGAAAGCAACTGTCAAACTTTGAACATAAAAAAATGACTAAATTGGGAAAAAAAATATTTTGCGCTTCGTCCTGCCGTCTTAATTAAAAAAAAATGATTATTAGTGAGAAATTAGATTCAGAATAGTTATTAGTGGATAGCTACGTTTTCAAAGTGTGAAAATTTTGATTCAAAATCAGACGCATTCAAAAAAATTCAGTGGCAAGACAAAAAACTTATACTGCCAAAGTCTGCCATCTTTTTTAAAGACGAGCCCTTACCTGGAAAGTTCAAAGAGCTGGACACTCCATTTAATTGCTTTAGCTATTTTTTTAAATGAAACTATTGTAAGAAATTCGCAAATATGTCGGAATTTTGTATTTTATGTCTGTTTATCGTTATCCTAGTGTTCGTTCGTATTGGAGTGAGTATGCACTAAAAGCAATTCAAGAAACCATGCCGAGAAATCGTTTCGAGCAAATACGTAAATATCTCCCCTTTAACGACAATAGTGCCATTCCTCGTAAAGGATCTGCTGGATACGATAAGCTGTACAAAATTCGACCAATTATTGATCATTTCAACCAAAGCTTCCAGTCAGTTCCAATGGGGCAGCACGTTTGCGTCGATGAGCAGATGTGCTCCACCAAAATGAAAACATTTTTGAAACAATATATGCCAGACCAACCACAAATGGGGCATAAAATTGTTTGTCCTGTGTGACGCACATGGCTTTTCTTATAGTTTTGAAGTGTATTGTGGCGCCGGGGACAACGTTGTTTCGGCGGGGGATCCGAATTTGGGAGCATCGTCGAACGTAGTTCTGCGCTTATCAAAGATCATTCCGGATATTAAGAACCACATAATATATTTCGATAATTTTCACACATCTTTGCATCTACTAGTATCTACTAGCATTCACGCGGCATTTATTCTCTGGGAACAATTCGGTCTAATCGGGTTCCTGGTTCAAAATTACCATCAGACGCAATGCTGAAGAAGGTTGAACGTGGATACTCCTCTGAGTGTGTGGGTTCTGCAAATGGAGTGAACATATCTGTTTCAGTTTGGAAAGATAATAAACCGGTACGGTTGGCTTCCACTTATGTTGGTACTCAACCATTTGAAAATCAAACTGATTTGCGGTAAACGGTTCAGCGATTCGACCGTACCAACAAGAAGTTTATCGATGTCGCATGTCCTAATATGATACAGGAGTATAACCGAAGCATGGGAGGAGTGGATTTATTGGCTGGATTGATTGGACGTTATCACATTCGTATGAAAACATTGAAATACACTAATCGATTGTTTTTCCATTTGTTGGACATGGCCATGGTGAACTCCTATGTTCTATATCACCGCATAAATAACCCGGAATTAGATGTCAGGGCGAAGCAGTTGCCATTGTTTCGAACGCAGATTGCACAAGTTCTTTGTGCATATCAGGCTCCAGGACCGAGTCGGAAAGTCGGCCGGCCTCGTGTTGAAACAGCTAAGAAATCCGAAACTCGGCAAACATATTTTCCGCAACCTGAAATACGTTATGATCATGTCGATCACTTCCCTACATATTTGACACGGTCAGGAAAACGACGTTGCAAGATTTCAAGCTGCAAATCTGCAACCCAAATAATGTGTCGTAAGTGCAATATCCATCTTTGTTTCACAACGCAAAAGGATTGCTTTTTCGATTTCCATCATCGCTAGCTGCATAACAATTCAGTCAACATAGAACGAGCCTGTAAAAGTTCACGTTATAAAATAAAGTACCTTTGATTTTCTTTGACGCGAGTGCCCAGTGCTGCCTCTAGGCGGTCTTGTTATTTTTCTTAGATAAATAAAAAAAATCAAAACAGGAGGTTTCTTATTATTAGACATGTGTTACGATCGCAAAACAAAGCGGGCTAGCATTTTTTGAAGTGACTAAAAAATTTGGGCATCAGAGGGTTAACAGAATTACTTGGCATAGCCCCTACCCAAGTAATTCTAATGAAACAAAAATCACGAGGCGAAAACAGTCAGCGAACTGGAATTTCCCTTGTAAACTATTTAATTCATTTTAACCGCAGTGAGGTTAATAACTTTTTTTTGTAAAAGCACATGCTTTATATAACGTGCGTGTAAAATGGGAAGCTTATAGGAAGTTTGGCGGAGGTGAAAAGCATATCACCCAATGCCGTATTTACCAACGTTATGGCTATGGTTCAAAGTTCTGTAACATGGACCAAAAATGCCTGATTTGTGGAGACTCTTCTCACAAAAAGGACACATGTCCTGTAAAAGAGAGTAAAAATTTTCGCTGTGCGAATTGTAACGGCAACCATATATCAAATTTTTATCAATGCCCAGTCCGTTTAGCAATTGTTAAGGCAAGGCAAGGTAAACAAAATTCAATTTCTCACAATTCAATTCATTCAATTCACAGGTTACAGGTAGTTCGAACATTCTACCGCCTAATGTTGGTAGTTCGAAAATGACCGTTAATATGGGTAAGCAAAACACGTTAGAAAATAATTGTACACCTATTACCCCAGCTAATATTACTACCGAAAACATTTTTTCTAATGTCAACTGCCTGGGGCCTATTACGACAGGTAAACTTTCTTTTCTGCAACAGGCAATGTTTGATCTCATGAACGGCATGTTGCAGGCAAAATCAATGTTTGAAGCCATTCAAATAGGTACAAATTTAACAATTAAAATTGTTTCTAATTTAAAATTTAGCAATGATTTTAATTAAACCAATCAAAATTTTAAATTGGAATGCTCGCTCATTGAAGGCCAATGAGAATGAGCTTTTTAATTTTTTAACAGTAAATAATGTGCATATTGCAATTATTACTGAAACATTTTTGAGACCTAACATGAAATTAAAATATGACCCCAAATACGTGGTTCATAGATATGATAGGATTCAGGGTTCCGGCGGTGGAGTTGCAATTGTTATTCATCGCCGAATCAAACATCGTGCTCTTCCCCATCTTGAGACGAAAGTTATTGAAACTTTGGGAATTGAAGTTCAAACTGAACTTGGGATTTTATTTATTGCCGCAGCATATTTACCATTCCAATGCACACGCGAGCACAGAAATTAGTTTAAAGGTGATTTACAGAAACTCACCAGAAATCGTTAGAAATTTTTTATAATCAGCGATTTTAACGCTAAACATCGATCATGGAATAATTCTCAAAGTAATTCCAATGGCAAAGATTTATTCAATGATTGTTCTTCAGGATACTATTCCATTTTGTCTCCGAATAATCCCACATGCTTTTCTTCTGTAAAAAACCCATCAACAGTTGATTTGGTGCTAACAGATCGAAGTCATGTATGTAGTGATTTGATCACACATGCTGACTTTGATTCTGACCATCTTCCAATAACTTTTTCTTTATCACATGAATCAATTTAAACCCTATGAGCTCTGTTTTTAATTATAACAAGGCTAATTGGGAAAGATACAAAACTAATAATGAGAGAAAATTCAGTAATGAGCTTGATTTGCAAAACGAAGTGAATATTGATTCCGCTTTGGAAGCATTAAAATGTGCAATTGTTGATGCCAGGAATTATTATGTTCCAAAGGCTCAAGTGAAATTTGATTCACCAATAATTGACGAAAATCTTCAACTTCTAATTCGTTTAAAAAAAAGCCGGAGACGTCAATATCAACGTTCTCGTGACCCTGTTTTTAAAACTATTAATAAAGATTTACAGAAAGAGATTAAACATAGATTTATTATTCTGAGAAATCAAAATTTTGAGACTAAAGTTGAAAAATTGAAACCATATTCAAAACCCTTTTGGAAGCTGTCGAAGATTCTTAGGAAACCTTCAAAGCCTATTCCAGTTTTAAAAGATGGTGAACGTATCCAATGTATCCAATGAACAAAAGGCTCAAAGACTTGCTCAGCAGTTTGAGAGTGTTCATAACTCAAATTTGAATTTTATGAGTCCAATTGAAAATGAAGTCACACGTCAATTTGATTTAATTTTTACCTGCAGAAATAATTGAAACTAACTTGAATGAGATTAAATCAATTAATAAACATTTCAAAAATATGAAAGCACCTGGTGACGATGGAATCTTTAATATACTAATCAAACATATCGCTGAGAGCACAATGGAATTTTTAGTTAAAATTTTCAATTGCCGCTTTAAAATTGCATATTTTCCCAAATTATGGAAAAATGCAAAAATTACTCCAATTTTAAAGCCGGATAAGAATCCAGCTGAAGTTTCAAGTTACCGACCAATCAGTTTGCTTTCATCAATAAGTAAACTGTTTGAGAGAATTATTCTTAACCTAATGATGTCACACATCAACGAAAATTCAATTTTTGCAAATGAACAGTTTGGATTTCGCCATGGGCATTCCACAACTCATCAATTGCTCAGAGTTACTAATATGATACGAGCTAACAAATGTGAAGGTTATTCCACTGGAGCTGCTCTTTTAGACATTGAAAAAGCATTCGACAGTGTTTGGCATAAAGGTTTGATTGCGAAATTGCAAACTTTTAATTTTTCAATTTTCCTAATCAAAATTTTGAAAAATTATCTTACTGATCGAACTCTGCAGGTTGTCTACCAGAATTCAAAATCTGATAGATTTCCTGTTAGATCAGGTGTGCCTCAAGGTTCTGTCCTTGGCCCAGTCCTGTATAACATATTCACTTCAGATCTTCCTGATTTGCCTCCAGGATGCACAAAGTCATTGTTCTGCGATGACACAAGCATTTCCGTAAAAGGAAAAAGCCTTCGTGTCATATGCAGTCGATTGCAGAAAAGTTTAGATAATTTTTCTTCCTACTTGCAAAAGTGGAAAATCTCTCCCAATGCTTCTTAAACTCAAATGATAAATTTTCCTCATAAGCCTAGGGCTTCTTTCCTCAAGCCAAACAATAATCACGTTGTCAAGATGAATGGGGTTATTTTGAGTTGGTCTGACAAGGTTAAGTACTTGGGACTAATTCACGATAAAAAAAATATTTTCAAAGAGCACATTGAGAGTATGCAAGCCAAGTGCATCAAATATACGAGATGCTTATATCCTCTCATTAACAGGAATTCTAAACTTTGTTTAAAGAACAAACTTTTGATTTACAAACAAATTTTTAGACCAGCAATGCTTTATGCTGTACCGATCTGGTCAAGTTGCTGTTCAACAAGGAAGAAAACGCTCCAAAGGATTCAGAATAAAATTCTGAAAATAATTTTGAAGCGTCCTCCCTGGTTTGGTACACTCGAATTACATAGACTTACTGGTGTTGAACCATTAGAAGCTATGTCAAATAAAATTATTAACCATTTTCGACAAAAATCGTTGCAATCCTCAATTGCTACGATAAGCTCTCTTTATAGCCAATAAGTTAGCATTTAAGTTAGTTGTAAGTTTACTTTCCTTTCTTGACAAGTAGGTTTAAATCCCTACGAATGATAAGTCCTAATTGCGAAAGCAAACAAATCCTAACAATTAAAATTACAAATTACTAACAGTGTTGAGAAGTCACCATTTGTGATTGGACACACATACTCATTATTTACTAATATTTATCATAAATACTTAAGCTACTAACAAATCCCCCTCTTAAAAAAAGTAAGTTCAAACGGTCAATTTTAAATGCAATGAAGAAAAAGCAGATTCCGAAATTCTGAAGGACGACGAAATTATTGAAAAAGTATTCAACCCGTAAGCAGATATTCATGGTTCTTATACAGCGGACGAAAAAATAAATAACAACGAGAAGAAGAAAAAACAGAAAGCTGCATCAATAAAAAGTCTGTATGAATGTAAATAAATGTTGAAAAAAAAAATTAGTGATAATAACGTTTTTTTTTCTAGATGACATAGGTACTTTTAAAAAATTAACTATCACACGCGACTAAAGGTCTGCTAAAAAGCCAAAAAAACTATGTGTTTCAAATTGTATCTAAAACAAGTTGATTAACACTTATAGTTGGATTCTATTTCCAAAATAAACTATACGTAGACAAATGACAACAAAATGAAGTATTTGAAGCCCTATTGTTGAGAATGTTTCGATATAAGGTACAATTCGATATAAAGTACAACTTAAAAATCGAAATGTACCTTATATCGAAGTTTGCCTGTATCGCCAAATATTTCGATACGATTGTTAGTAGTTGACATGGGCGTAGCCAGAATTTCGATTAGGGGGGGGGGGGGCAAGTTCTTCTAAATTTTAGAATAAAAAAAATGGTACTTTGAAAAATAGAAATAAATACTAAAGGTAAGTGATCAACACGGATTTGCCCGGTACTTTTGCCGCTGTAATGTCCTTAGTGGATCAACAGAAAAACCTGTGCAATTTCATGCAACGTAGGCCAAGCATTTCAATCAATTATTTTTGATCTGGCTGATTATTTACACAGATGTTTCAATGGACTAAAAATATCGTTTTGTGCTAACGTATGCGTTACAAAATAGACTTTTTTCGGATGGTGGTAAAAAAATAGCTGAGACAGATAATTGGGTTTCATAAATTTCCTATGGAAGGTAATTATGTCAGCTTACTTGCAAAAAAATCTACGATCTTGCGTGCGGCCTTCCGGCAGTTAACCGGAACATTCGCCATGGCGGACGAAAACATGCGTGTAGGCATGGTTTTTAATTCTTTTTTCGTTTTATTTATCAATTCCTCCTAAAATTTCGCGATAAAATTGTTGAAGTGGAGATTACGCATCAGGTTTGCCAGAAATTCTCGATGAGACGCAACTTGGGAACGTTGGGCGGGTTCACCAACTTGCGTATCACATCGACGTTTAGTCGTTCCAGCTCCTCAAACGATCGTCTCGAATAGTGAGCTGACTCCAGGTCCGGCCAAAACACCGTGTCTTCGGCCTTAGAGTATTTTTTGGTGAACGACGCAACTTCCGGCAGGTACTTTGTATTATAAATTCCCCCGTTCACGGCCAGTCCGGAGCGAAAGAAGAGCAGCTTTGACAACCCCTTCTCGCTGATTGTCAGCCACAGCAGCACTGTCTTGGGGAACTTGGTGTGTTTAAGAAATTTCACCTTAGTGCTTACTTCTTTCGTGGTGGAAGAAAAATACAAAATGCCCTACCAGTCGTTGCCATCCAGGGTGAGACAGGTCTCGTCGTCCATCACCACCGTCACGTCGTGAATTGCCGGGAAAATCGATCCTATTCAGGCACTGCCGCTGCTTCATTGCCTGCAGCTCCGAGTCTAGTGAACGGCTTGGCCGTCCATGTTCGCCTGACATGTATGTCCATGTTCGCCAAGCACTGTTTGCACAGACCTTCAGGCCAAGTGCACGCAGCGATATAGTCACTTTTCCCTCGGTCTTCCTCCTTTGGAGCTTCTTGTCGCTCAGGGTCGTCGGCCGTCCGGAACCGGGCTTTCTTTCAATGCTCTGATTGGTGTCCAATAGTGCCAAGATATTGTAGATGTCAGAACGGGCGTATCCGGTGTTCACGTAATGCGGCACGATGTCCGTTTTCGACGCGGCGGGGTACCGTTATTTAAACGCGCAAATCAATTTTTTTCTGATGACTCATGGGTTAATATGATTGTTGCTGCATGCGTAGTTTCGTCAATGCGTATAAAGGTAAACCCATGAAAAATTGGCAATTTTTGTCCATTATTTTTAGCGCAAACGTTATTAGAGTTATTGAAAATAAAATTCTGCACCAATTCCAACAATTAGGGGGGGGGGGGCAACGGCGCCCCTGCCCCCCTCTGGCTACGCCTATGGTAGTTGAATGAGTCAATTGGAACATGTCTTCTGGAATACATGTAATAGTCACAGGCCTTTATTGAGGCGACGAATAATTGAAAATTATTTGAATATTTTTCTACGTAATTACAGTAAAACTGAAATCCCATTTAAAGAATATAAAAGAAATAAACTAACGAAAATAATTTTGTTTGAGGGGTAGTAACGTAATAAAATTGTTAAAATTGCACTTAACACTTTGTTGATTTGTTTATGCGAAATAGTCATTAAAATAAAAAAAAAAATAAATAAAATAAAAAAAAATGCAATTTTAACTTCATAATCGTGTCAACTTCAAGTTGGGTTGTTCCATTTAGTTTGCGTTTTTCCTATGTCATCCTTTTTATTTCCTTTGTCAATTTCTTTGAAACAGAATAATAGTTGTTAAACTTCTAATGATTATGTAACCCTATATTTTATATACTGTTTCGTCGTTCTTACATTTTACCTAAAATACTTGACAATTCACTTCTGTTATTGGTTTTGTTAAACTTTTGCTTCCAATCCTATTGATCTGAACGGGTTCGAAGCGAAGATGGTGCGAAGAGAAAAAAAACTTCTCATACGTAAATCACTCACCATGGCACGGGACAATCAACACGTTTGTTTCATTCATGAGTGCATGCTCTGTTGCACTGTACTGAGTACTTCTGGTTGCAGACAACGTATTTGAGTCTAATAGGCGATAATCAGCAACACTCTTTTGATTATGCGAAAACTTAATTTTTATGCAGATAATAAAAGCTGTTCGGGTGTTATGCTTATTACTAAAAGAAAAGGTAATTCAGTACGTACTGAGGCATGGAGATTAGGTCAAATTTCAACTGTTCCAAATTTGAAGGTGTAAATCAATTAAAGAAATATTAACTCTTAACTCTCAACTCTTAAATACCTAATTTATACCATCTTAAAAAGGAAAATTTGCTGTTTAACAAAATATTGGATAAAATACCGATCGCTTCTCTGCGTTTTTACTGACGAATAAGGTATTTCTTGTGTCAGAATTACACAGTGAAAAGCTGTTTTAACACTCAAAACTAGACAGCTAATGTATTTTGAACGCCAGCTTTCCAGAACGTTGGTCAAAATGAGACAACTTTTCATTGGATGCATTTACTAGTGTCCGCTATCGCACAGAGACAGCATTTCATCAAAGAAAGTGCCCCACTGCATCAGCTGGCCCTGCTACAATCGATGCTGATACCAGCTGCAATTGCTGCGCTATCCGTTGCCATGCCACAGCTATGGCCGTTTTCTGCTGCTATTGGTATCCGCTGTACTGCTGCTGGTGCCAAGGGAGGACTGGTGTTGTCGCTGTCTAGAACTATTATAAGCGGCTTCGGCTGAAACAGGCTCTTACATAGGGGAAGAATTTTAGAAGATTTCCAATCTTATGCTGAAAGATCGAAGGAAATCCATCGAAAACTTCCCGACTTATTAGCATTTGAAATTGGACATATTTTTCACTTTTTCCGATTTTAGATTTTCATTCATAGTGACGATGGCGAACGGCGCAATCAGCGAAAGAAGAGCAGCTTTGACAACCCCTTCTCGCTGATTGTCAGCCACAGCAGCACTGTCTTGGGGAACTTGGTGTGTTTAAGAAATTTCACCTTAGTGCTTACTTCTTTCGTGGTGGAAGAAAAATACAAAATGCCCTACCAGTCGTTGCCATCCAGGGTGAGACAGGTCTCGTCGTCCATCACCACCGTCACGTCGTGAATTGCCGGGAAAATCGATCCTATTCAGGCACTGCCGCTGCTTCATTGCCTGCAGCTCCGAGTCTAGTGAACGGCTTGGCCGTCCATGTTCGCCTGACATGTATGTCCATGTTCGCCAAGCACTGTTTGATCGGTAGCACAGACCTCCAGGCCAAGTGCACGCAGCGATATAGTCACTTTTCCCTCGGTCTTCCTCCTTTGGAGCTTCTTGTCGCTCAGGGTCGTCGGCCGTCCGGAACCGGGCTTTCTTTCAATGCTCTGATTGGTGTCCAATAGTGCCAAGATATTGTAGATGTCAGAACGGGCGTATCCGGTGTCCACGTAATGCGGCACGATGTCCGTTTTCGACGCGGCGGGGTACCGTTATTTAAACGCGCAAATCAATTTTTTTCTGATGACTCATGGGTTAATATGATTGTTGCTGCATGCGTAGTTTCGTCAATGCGTGTAATGGTAAACCCATGAAAAATTGGCAATTTTTGTCCATTATTTTTAGCGCAAACGTTATTAGAGTTATTGAAAATAGAATTCTGCACCAATTCCAACAATTAGGGGGGGGGGGGCAACGGCGCCCCTGCCCCCCTCTGGCTACGCCTATGGTAGTTGAATGAGTCAATTGGAACATGTCTTCTGGAATACATGTAATAGTCACAGGCCTTTATTGAGGCGACGAATAATTGAAAATTATTTGAATATTTTTCTACGTAATTACAGTAAAACTGAAATCCCATTTAAAGAATATAAAAGAAATAAACTAACGAAAATAATTTTGTTTGAGGAGAAGTAACGTAATAAAATTGTTAAAATTGCACTTAACACTTTGTTGATTTGTTGATTTGTTTATGCGAAATAGTCATTAAAATAAAAAAAATAAAAATAAATAATAAAATAAAATAAAAAAAATGCAATTTTAACTTCATAATCGTGTCAACTTCAAGTTGGGTTGTTCCATTTAGTTTGCGTTTTTCCTATGTCATCCTTTTCATTTCCTTTGTCAATTTCTTTGAAACAGAATAATAGTTGTTAAA
Source organism: Wyeomyia smithii (assembly GCF_029784165.1). Classification (NCBI taxonomy): domain Eukaryota; kingdom Metazoa; phylum Arthropoda; class Insecta; order Diptera; family Culicidae; genus Wyeomyia; species Wyeomyia smithii. The sequence continues at coordinate 130,966,583 of NC_073695.1, forward strand.
CTTCTAATGATTATGTAACCCTATATTTTATATACTGTTTCGTCGTTCTTACATTTTACCTAAAATACTAGACAATTCACTTCTGTTATTGGTTTTGTTAAACTTTTGCTTCCAATCCTATTGATCTGAACGGGTTCGAAGCGAAGATGGTGCGAAGAGAAAAAAAACTTCTCATACGTAAATCACTCACCATGGCACGGGACAATCAACACGTTTGTTTCATTCATGAGTGCATGCTCTGTTGCACTGTACTGAGTACTTCTGGTTGCAGACAACGTATTTGAGTCTAATAGGCGATAATCAGCAACACTCTTTTGATTATGCGAAAACTTAATTTTTATGCAGATAATAAAAGCTGTTCGGGTGTTATGCTTATTACTAAAAGAAAAGGTAATTCAGTACGTACTGAGGCATGGAGATTAGGTCAAATTTCAACTGTTCCAAATTTGAAGGTGTAAATCAATTAAAGAAATATTAACTCTTAACTCTCAACTCTTAAATACCTAATTTATACCATCTTAAAAAGGAAAATTTGCTGTTTAACAAAATATTGGATAAAATACCGATCGCTTCTCTGCGTTTTTACTGACGAATAAGGTATTTCTTGTGTCAGAATTACACAGTGAAAAGCTGTTTTAACACTCAAAACTAGACAGCTAATGTATTTTGAACGCCAGCTTTCCAGAACGTTGGTCAAAATGAGACAACTTTTCATTGGATGCATTTACTAGTGTCCGCTATCGCACAGAGACAGCATTTCATCAAAGAAAGTGCCCCACTGCATCAGCTGGCCCTGCTACTATCGATGCTGATACCAGCTGCAATTGCTGCGCTATCCGTTGCGATGCCACAGCTATGGCCGTTTTCTGCTGCTATTAGTATCCGCTGTACTGCTGCTGGTGCCAAGGGAGGACTGGTGTTGTCGCTGTCTAGAACTATTATAAGCGGCTTCGGCTGAAACAGGCTCTTACATAGGGGAAGAATTTTAAAAGATTTCCAATCTTATGCTGAAAGATCGAAGGAAATCCATCGAAAACTTCCCGACTTATTAACATTTGAAATTGGACATATTTTTCACTTTTTCCGATTTTAGATTTTCATTCATAGTGACGATGGCGAACGGCGCAATCAGCGCATTTACCCAGTGATCAAAAATTTATTCGAGCGTTAATTTTAGTGAATCTTTTGAATTAAAATAACAATAAAACGGCTCTTTTACGTATCCTGAAATCGATCGCATCGATACAGTGACAGGGATCATCTCTTGGATCGTCTTGTCTTGTAAATTAAAAATTTAAAATGAAATAAAATTCAAAATTTAATATAAAAAGAAGTCTCTAGAATTTATTGTGAATTTATATAATTATCCAACTGACCGACATTCTGTATCTCAAACATAAGCATATCAACAAAGATGAACATAACAACAGAAAATAAAGTGGTTTGCTGTTGATTTCAACGATCTTTGCATTAATATTAGGGTTTGCAATCCCGGGAATGATTTGCTGGGAATTATTTTTCTCGAGGTTCCCGGATCTCGGGAATAGAAATATCGATTCCCGGGATCCCGGGATTCTTGCGCTCCTCGAAAATTTTTCCATATAATATTATAATAAAACTAAATATCGTATTACACACGAAACTTACGTTGTAGAAGTGTAAAGCAGCTTCAAAGTGTGCATTATACGAAGTAAATATTTGCTTGAAATGACGGTCAATATTTGCTTGCCGTGTAATATCAAATTATTTGCTCAAATTATATGTTAAAAATATATGCTGTCTTATTCAGTAAACGAAAAATTAAGAAAAGTTTTCTTCGTCTAATGTCTTTTTTTGCTAATGAGTTTACTACTAAGCGGATAAATTTATAAAAAAAATTGAAACTCGTAAATCAATGCGACCAGAAATAAATAAATTAATAAAACTCAGTCAGTGTAACTTGGGTAGTGGCCGCGATTTCACATTAATTACGTAGGTATTCAAATGCTCTAAAGCCTGCCTGCCAAACACTCAGCTTTATCTTCAACAAACTAAAAGTATTGGACTCTTCAGTTTCCAATGAAATGTAGCAAATCGGTGATTTAGAAGTATTCTAGAAATCAGACGTGATTCAGCGATCTTAAGCAAAGTTTTACAAAAGGGAATTACATTATTTGGGCTAAACGAAAAGTTGTCAGCGGATCTGAGACGATTGTTCGACGGCATGTAAACCCTGAAATCTACTCTTCTGCTAACATTTGCTGCGAAAATCGATCATGAATTTTTGGAGTGCACTTGAATAAGTTTTGTTTTTTAATCCGTTATTCATGCGAATTGATAATGAATTTGTAGACGATTGTTTGGTACCTTTTATTAAGGGATAATATCTACCAAATGCTCAAAAAACAAGGCTTTTTTCATGACTTTTTTTACAGGACATTTGAGATACCTTACCAAACAGTCCCAAGCCGTGGTGTGGCCTTTGCTGTACGTAAGAGTCGTCTCCATTCCACTCGGTCCATAGCTGCAGTTCGCCAGCTCTGCAGTCTGCGTAGGGTCCGCAGGTCGTCTTCCACCTGATCGATCCACCTTGCCCACTGCGCACCTCTCCGTCTCGTCCCTGACGGATTGGTTTCAAGAACCATCTTTACCGGGCTGTCGTCTGACATTCTTACAACATGCCCAGCCCACCGCAGCCTGCCTATCTTAGCGGTGTGGACGATAGATGGCTCCCCAAGCAGCTCATGCAGTTCGTGGTTCATTCGCCTTCTCCACACTCCGTTTTCCATCTGAAAATGGTACGCAGCACCTTCCGCTCGAACACCGCAAGGGCGCGTTGGTCCTCCACAAGCATAGTCCATGTCTCATGCCCGTAGAGGACTACCGGTCTGATCAGCGTCTTGTAGATGGTTAACTTGGTGCGGCGGCGAATTCTTCTCGATCGAAGCGTCCTCCGGAGACCAAAGTATGCACGATTTCCTGCCATAATGCGCCGTTGAATTTCTCTGCTGGTATCGTTGTCGGCAGTTACCAGTGAGCCCAGGTACACGAACTCATCGACCACCTCGATTTCATCACCACCAATTTGAACTCGAGGTGGGAGGTTACTGATACTGTTACTGTCTTCACGTGAACCCCTTCCTTTCATGTACTTCGTCTTCGATGCATTGATGACCAGTCCAATCCGTTTGGCTTCAGCCTTTAATCCGATGTACGTATCCGCCATCTTCACAAAGGTCCGAGCCACAATGTCGATATCGTCGGCGAAACCAAACAGTTGAACCGACTTTTGTAAAATCGTGCCACTCGTGTTAATCCCCGCTTTTCTAATGTCCCCTTCCAGGGCAATGTTGAACAGTAGGCACGAGAGACCATCACCTTGCCTCAGCCCTCTTCGGGTTTCGAAGGGGCTCGAGAGTGCCCCCGAAACACGAACTACACACATCACTCGATCCATCGTCGCTTTGACCAACCGCGTCAGTTCGTCCGGAAAACCGTAGTCGTGCATAATTTGCCATAGCTTGTCCCGATCGATTGTGTCGTACGCCGATTTGAAATCGATGAACGAATGATGTGTGGGCACGTTATATTCGCGGCATTTCTGCATAACCTGCCGAACCGCGAATATCTGATCCGTGGTGGCGCGGGCACCCATAAATCCCGCCTGGTAATGCCCTACGAACTGCTTCGCAAATGGTGATAGTCGACGGCAAAGTATTTGGGAGAGTACCTTGTAGGCGGCGTTCAACAGAGTGATTGCCCGATAATTGCAGCACTCCAGTTTGTCGCCCTTTTTGTAGATGGGACACACAATACCCTCCATCCACTCTTCCGGTACTCCTTCTTCCTCCCAAACCTTGACAATGACCCAGTGCACGGCTCTGGCCAGTGTTTCTCCACCGTATTTCAATAGCTCGCTGGGAAGTTGGTCCACTCCAGCAGCTTTGTTGTTTTTCAGCCGACCAATCTCCTCCTCCACCTCCAGAAGATCGGGGGCTGGAATTCTGATGTCTTCTGCTCGTGCACCAAGATCAGTTGCCATACCGTCCTCGCGCTCTACTGCATCGCCGTTTAGATGCTCGTCGAAGTGCTGCCTCCACCTTTCGATCACCTCACACTCGTCAGTAAGGAGGTTACCGTCCAAGCTCCTGCACATATCGGCTTGCGGCACGAAGCCTTTACATGAGCTGTTCAGCTTCTCGTAGAACTTCCGAGTGTCGTTGGCTTGGTACAGCTCTTCCATCGCTACGCTATCTCGGTCCTCTTGCTGGCGCTTCTTCCTTCGGAGGACTGAGTTTTGGCTGTTCCGTGCCTGTCGGTATCGTTCCACGTTCGCTCTCGTGCGGTGTTGCAGCATTCTCGCCCGTGCTGCATTCTTCTCCTCGACTAACCGTTTGCATTCGCCGTCTAACCAGTCAGGCCCTTGTACCTAGCAGCGCTACAGCAGTGCTACCTATGGCGGATCGGATGCTCCTCCAGCCATCTTCAAGAGTAGCTGCGCCAAGCTGCTCTTCCGTGGGTAGCACTGCCTCCAGCTGCTGCGCGTATTCCTGTGCAGCCTCGGCGTCCCGCAGTTGCTCAGTATTTGGTCGCGGCGTTCGACTTCGGCGGGTGTTATACACCGTCGATAGTTTTGAGCGCATGCACACAGCTACTAGGTAGTGGTCCGAATCTATATTCGCACTACGGTTGGTGCGAACGTTGATGATGTCGGAGAAAAACCTGCCGTCGATTAAAACGTGGTCGATTTGGTTCTCTGTCTGTTGGTCGGGTGATCTCCAGGTGGATTTGTGGATATCTTTGCGGGGGAAGAAGGTACTTCGGACTACCATACCACGGGAGGCCGCAAAGTTTACGCACCGATGGCCGTTACCATTAGACACGGCATGCAGGCTATCTGGTCCGATTACCGGTCTGTACATTGCCTCCCGGCCTACCTTAGCATTCATGTCCCCAATAACGATTTTCACGTCCCGTCGCGGGCAGCTATCGTAGACCTGCTCCAGCTGCGCGTAGAACGCTTGCTTCTCGTCGTCGGGTCTTCCTTCATGTGGGCAGTGCACGTTGATGATGCTGTAGTTGAAGAACCGGCCCTTTATCCTCAACTTGCACATCCTTGCGTTGATCGGCTGCCACCCCATCACGCGTTGGCGCATCTTACCCAGTACTATGAAGCCGGTTCCCAGCTCGCTGGTTGTGCCACAGCTTTGGTAGAAAGTAGCCGCCCGGTGCCCGATTCTCCATACCTTCTGTCCTGTCCAACAAAGTTCCTGCAGCGCTACGACTTCGAAGTTGCGTTGATGTAGCTCGTCATAGATTATCCTGTCGCAACCTGGAAAGCAGAGCGATTTGCAGTTCCATGTCCCAAGTTTCCAATCGTAGTCCTTATTTCGTTGCCTAGGTCTATGCCGATTGTTCCGATCCGTATTATCTCTTACGTTGTTTGTAACATGTTGTTTTCCGGGGCGGCTTGTTGGGCCTTCCCCAACCCCCTGTCTCGCCGGGGGACCATCGTGTCAGCTCTGTTTAGAGTCCCACGCAGCCACCAGGACGTTGATCAGCCGCTCCTAACATGGAGATCAGACGCTGTTTTGAGCCGCACCATCTTGGTGAACAGACGCTCAGGTTGGCGAAGCATTTCCTCTACCGCCGGAATATGGTTTACGCGCCAATGATCGCGTCGCACCTTCTCACTTAGCTATTGTCGGGTGACAACATTGCCCAGGCAACACCAACCAGTTGTATCCATGTTCCAACCGGCAGTCTAGTGTAATCATATGACTCGCGGAGGTGTGAGATAGGAACTTGTGAGGGCCGAAGCTATGTTTGACGCTCCTTCCAGGTTGTCAACTCACCATTTGTTGGACATTTGAGATGTAAGGTATATAAATAATATATCATATGATTGAGCAATTCTTGCAAAACAGAAAAAATAATTTTTATTGCTATTTTTGTTATAAGATGGCGGCTGTGCAGCAATTGCCATAAACCGCTTTTTTTAAAAGTTTTTCCGCGGCGAGCAGTAGAAATCGTGCCCAACTCCACCTGTAACCAAAACAAAACATTTTTCATTATCTGAATAAGTGTTGCTAGTGTACACATGATTATATTTTGGCAACGGTTTGAAAAAAAAGCTCAGTTTCGACAAAGAAAATCGACTTTGATTGTTTATAACTTTAGTTGTTTTTAATCAATCGCTAAAACCGTGTGTACTTCACTGGATAATCCTGGTGTACTTCACTGGATATCCTTTTATTCTAGAAAGTTGCTTCGTTTGCTGCTGTGCTCAAATATCTTTAAATAACAATATAGTTCACTCTCGAATTTCCCATATATTTCCGTGAAGACAGACAGGGAACACCCCCTCTTGTGGTGAAAAAGGTAACTAAACTCATTGCACAGTGGTACAGTAAGGAGATTTAGGCGGACATGAGCTTTTCGTTGCGATTTTGATTTGCGGTTTAAAGCCATAGTTTTTGTAAAAAGTTGTTTCTTATACATAGTCCTCTATTTATGTGCAAATGAGAATTAGGGTGATCCTAAAATCAACGAAATAAAAACAAACTAACTTGTTTTTATTTGCATAAATAATTGTAAACATTCTTTGGCAAACTTATAGATCAACTAATTCTAAGTAACTTTGTAAAAAAACTTTTTCGTTGACATTAAATTTGGTTTCCCAAAACAGTCTTTTCGCTCTATTTTTTCAATTCAAATTTAAAAACAAAGTTTTCTTCGGTAACTTTAACGGTAACGTCCAGACGGGACGAGGGAAAATTTTTTCTAAGCCTAAAAGTCACACCTTCTATTCCCGTTCATTTTCGCATCCTCGCAAACTGCATACATTGCCCGCTTTACTAATCCTAAGTTGCTATATACGTGGTTCCCTGTGTAACTTCACTAGCTCAGATCCATCACGGGAAGCGACTACGAAATGTGCGGCCGTCAAGCTCAAGCTCAATAATCAGGCCACGAAGTGTACAATTAAATAAATGTTTCAATTAGGGTAACGGGGGTATTTTGGCCCACATGCATATTTTGGCCCACCCGTTAACATTTTACGCATTTTATCTGATAAATTCTATGAATATAAGAAAACTATGCATGCATCATTGAAATAACACACCTAAAAATCAAACTACACTATAATTTTCGGCAAAAAACTGACTCTAGCAAGCATTGTTCTGGAATTAGTTCATACATATTCAAAGTCATGGCTGAGTCAACCCAAAACTAAGAGAAAGTGGGAATTCCCGGGAAATGAGATTTTTTATTCCCGTTTCCCGGGAAATCAATTTCCGGGAATATTGCAAATCCTATTTTGGCCATGTCAAGTTTTGACAGTTCTTTGTTTACCATTCGGCCGTTCCGCGCTGAACAAAGAAACAGCTTGTAATAATTTACAGGTAATTACTTCTTAATTTATCACATTTAACGATATGAAATTGGCTGAAAATACCTGTCAAACCGCTATAAACCTTATCTTTTCATTTTTAGATGCCTAAAATTTACAAAAAATCACAGCAGAAGGATGTCCTCCTCAAACCCTTTATTTTTGCTTTAAAAATACCGATGATGATCTAAACCATAAATAATCCGAAATATTTCCATGCACGGCCCCAAGTATAGATATGAGCCCAAATAAAAATTTGGTGGACCAAAATATGTTTCAGTACTTCGTAGAAATATTGATATTTCTAGAATGTTTTTCAATATATTGCATTGTTGAACGATGCATGTTAAAATAGACACTTAGCTCTTAACAATTGTGTAATAAAGTAAGTTTTTATGTGTTTGTTTAATAAATTGTGTGATCACTTCTCAAAGCTGGCCAAAATACCCCCGTTACCCGACCTTGTGGAAAAGATAAAAGGATATACCGCACAATGGTTGTCAATTGTCGTATATGGTTGTTGTGCAACTTTTAGCTTAGATAACACTTGAATGTTCTATCAATTTAACAATTCAAGTATGGATACATATAATGTTGTAATTGGTTTAAAAGCTATATTATATTATATATAAAAGATATTCAACAAAACAAACACAATTAGTGATAACAAGTGTTATGCAAAAACTATTATTTAATGTTTAGTTATTTTTCCCAGAAGTTGCCATCTTACAATTCAAAATGGTGTCTAAGGTCAATTTTTAGCTCCACGCATCATTCTGGTTAAAGAAAAACTCATATTGGGTGGTATTTGGTCACTTTAGGCTATTTTCCAAAAACCGGATTTTAAAATGGCATTTGGAGACAATTTCTGGCCCCTGAGCGTCATTCTGGTTTAAGAAACACCCATAATAGGTATTTTTTAGTCATTTTCGGCTGTTTTTCTGAAACCGGAAGCCAGCATCTTAGAATTCGAAATGGTGTCTGTGGTCGATTCTAGCTCCTGTGTATCATTTTGGTATCGAAGCATCTCATATTGGATGGAAATCGGCCGGTTGAAGAAATACCCGTATTGGGTGGTATTTGGTCTTTTTCGGTAGTTTCCCATTCACTGGAAGTCGTCATCTTACAATTCATAATGTTGTCTGAGGTCGATTTGTGGTTTCAGTGCATCATCACGATTTCGGAAATACCCATATTGGGTGGTATTTGGTCATATCTCGCTGTTTTTCAGAAACCGAAAGTCGCCATGTTGGATTTCAAAATGGTATTCAGAGACAATTTCTGGCCTCTGAGTGTCATTCTGGTTAAAGAAACATCCATATTGAGTGATATTTGGTCATTTTCGTCTCTTTTCCAGTCACTGGAAGTCGCCATCTTACAATTCAAAATGTTGTCTGAGGTCGATTTGTGGCTTCAGTGCATCATAACAATCGCGGAAATACCCATATTTGGTCATTTGAGCATCTGAGCGTCAGTCTGGTTAAAAAACACCCATATTATGTGGTATTTGGTCATTTTCGGCAGTTTTCCAGTCACCGGAAGTCGCCATTTTACAACTCAAAATATTGTCGGAGGTCGACAAACGTACAAACCGTGGAACACCACCCATGAATTGCCTTATACATAGGCGAACTTTATTATTATAAAATATTCGGCCGAGTCTACTTCACAATAATATGTGCATTTTTTTCAGTTTACCCATTAGAGTAATATTATTGTCAAAAGTTACTCTTTTTCACATATCGTGTAGAACAAAACCAGAAGTGGCGCACCTAGCGGTCGAAAAGGTGACTAACGCTTCTGTCATTTTCAATTTGTCTTCATAATTTCACGTAAGTGAACTATATTGGTATTTAAGATATTTGCTGTGCTTCAATGCTTTAATGGAATCAGTTATAAATTTCGCCGTATAGAGGGCACCATACCTAATTTTTGAACGTGACTTGCTAGACGAATAGTTTCATCTGAAGTTACCGATTTTTACACGCATTTGTGCGCTCTTTATAGCACAAAGGCCGGCGCGTACACTACGTTTCCGTTTCTATGCCCAACGAACAGACACCACAATGGGGCTAAATCTAGAAACGGACGGAAATAGAAAATTTTGAAGTCCAATGTTATCAGTATCTTCTAGAAAGTTGTTTCGTTTACTATTGTCCTTTATATCCTTCAATGCAACCCGCTTCAACTTCACCATATAGAGAGCGCCACATCTAATTTTTGAACGTGACTTGCCAGACGAATAGTTTCTTCTGCAAAGTTGTATTACAAAACTGTTTACCGAGTAACTTGAACCTAAGTCAGTATCGCAACGCCACCTTCGCGGCTACATTCCGAACTAATTCATACATCCAAAATGAAGCCCTAACTATACCAAGAAACTTTGTAGAAGATCGGAAACCGATTGGTCAACCCTGAGAGCGCTAAATTTCGTTCCGAAAGATTCCTTTCCTGACCCAGTGTGCACTGTTGGCTACCAAAAATTTGTTATTCAGACAGAAAACTAATCCAGCAAATATTATCAAGGAGTAGTTTTGAAGCGTTTGTATAAATCTGTTTTAACAAATAATAAGTTCGAATGAGAAAGGCTTGGTCTGACCGCTAGGTGGATTAGTTTGGGTTTTATGAAAAACTTCATTGGATTAGCTAAACATTGTTGGCTGTCCGATCATGTAGAAATGAGGAACAAAAAATTTAATTCCAGAATTAATTTTAAAATCCAGAAAAAAAATTCAGAACGTTTAGTTTGATTGCTATAACGTTTTCGGCAAAGTAGACAGTGATTTTGTCCTTCCAAAAAAATATCCACCATGAGAAGATGTTTTTGTTCCCTCTTCTGTGAGGCATGCTTGTCATTCTCCTCAGTATGTGAAAGGAGAGGGGAAAAAATTCACCGCGCACTTCCCTTCCAGTATGTGCCGGGTCAGCTAGTATAATTATAAATTAAATATCTGAATAAACTCGCTTTTTATGAACCTGATTTTTTTCTACAAAAATTATACATTACTAGCTGACCCGGCAAACTTCGTCCCGCCTATTTTACTGTTTAATTTGATAATTGTAAACATTTCAAATTCATTGATTCCTTGCGATTTGTTTATATCGTTTGAAATGATTGGTTTTATCGGAATGACAACATCCTCGACTTTTAGCTTTTGTACATCACCTCTATTCCGGATATATATTGAATGCATTTCAGTTATTTTCGTTGTTTTCCAGAGACTGAAAGTGGTCATCTTCGAATTCAAAATGTTGTCCAGGGTCAATGCTTGGCTTCTTTACATCATTTTGATTACGGACATATCCATATGTAGTAGTATTCGGTTATTTTCGGCTGTTTCCCAGAAGTTGCCATTTTACAATTCAAACTGGTGACTGAGGTCAATTTTTTGCTCCTTGTATCATTCCATCATTCCATTGCATCATTCCGGTGATACACATGTTGGGTGGTATTTGGTCACTTCAGGCTATTTTTCAGAAACCGTAATTCGCCATCTTGGATTTTGAAATGGCATTTGGAGACAATTTCTGACCCCCGAGCGTCATTCTGGTTAAAGAAACACTCATATTGGGTGATATTTTGTCATTTTTGGCTGTTTTCAAGATACCGGAAGTCACCATCTTACAAGTCCAAATAATGTCTGAGGTCGATTTGTGGCTTCAGTGCATCATAACAATCTCGGAAATACCCATATTGGGTGGTATTTGGTCATTTGCCGCTGTTTTTCAGACACCGGAAGTCGCCATCTTGGATTTCAAAATGGCATTTGGAAACAATTTCTGGCCTCTGCGCGTCAATCTGGTTAAAGAAACACTCAAATTGGGTGGTATTTGGTCATTCTCGACTGTTTTCCAGACACCGGAAGTCGCCATCTTACAATTCAAAATGTTGTCTGAGGTCGAATTTAGGCTTCAGTGCATCATAAAAATTCCAGAAATACCCATATTGGCTGGTATTTGCTCATTTGCCGCTGTTTTTCAGACACCGGAAGTCACTATCTTGGGTTTTGAAATGGCATTTGGGAACAATTTCTGGCCTCCGTGCGTCAATCTGGTTAAAGAAACGCTCATATTGGGTGGTATTTTGTCATTTTCGGCTGTTTTCCAGACACCGGAAGTCGCCATCTTACAATTCAAAATGTTGTCTGAGGTCGATTTGTGGCTTTAATGCGTCATAACATTTCCGGAAATACCCATATTGCGTGGTATTTGATAATTTATCACTGTTTTTCAGACACCGGAAGTCACCATCTTGGGTTTTGAAATGGCATTTGGGAACAATTTCTGGCCTCCGTGCGTCAATCTGGTTAAAGAAACGCTCATATTGGGTGGTATTTGGTCATTTTCGGCTGTTTTCCAGGCTCCGGAAGCCGCCATCTTGCAATTCAAAATGTTGTCTAAGGACGATTTGTGGCTTCAGTGCATCATAACAATTCCGGAAATACCCATATTGGGTGGTATTTGATCATATGCCGCTGATTTTCAGAAACCGGAAGTCGCCATGTTGAATTTCAAAATGGCATTTGGGAACAATTTCTGTCCTCCGTGCGTCAATCTGGTTAAAAAACGCTCATATTGGGTGGTATTGTGTCAGTTTTGATCATTTGCCGCTGTTTTTTAGAAACCGGAAATCGCCATCTTGGGTTTTGAAATGGCATTTTGGAACAATTTGTGGCCTCCGTGCGTCAATCTGGTTTAAGAAACGCTCATATTGGCTGGTATTTGGTCATTTTTGGCTGTTTTCCAGACACCGGAAGTCGCCATCTTACAATTCAAAATGTTCCCTGAGGTCGATAGATCGATTTGTGGCTTCAGTGCATCATAACAATTCCGGAAATACCCATATTGGGTGGTATCTGGTCATTTGCCGCTGTTTTTCGGAAACCAGAAGTCGTCATCTAGGATTTCAAAATGGCATTTGAAGACAATTTCTGGCCCCTGTGCGTCATTCTGGTTTAAGAAACACCCATATTGGGTGTTATTTGGTCATTTTCGGCTGTTTTCCAGACACCGGAAGTCACTATTTTACAATTCGAAATGTTGTCTGAGGTCGATTGGGTGGTATTTGGTCATTTGCCGCTGTTTTTCAGAAACCGGAAGTCATCTTAGATTTCGAAATGGTATTTGTAGACATGCCAGAAGAAGGAAGGGTGTCGAATCATTATGGACATGTTTGTTACACCAAAAAACATTCACTTGCTAAATTTGGTCATATTTGCTTGATTGGTTCTCGAGCTTTGCGAAATTTGAGTTTCATTTGTATGGGACCCCTCTCTTATAGAAGAAGGGAGGGGTGTCAAACCATTATGGATATATTTGTAACCCCCAAAACATTCACCTGCCAAATTTGGTTCCATTTAGTTGGTTAGTTCTCGAGATAAGCAGAAATTTGTGTTTAATTTGTATGGAACCCTTCCCTCACAGAAGAGGGAGGGTAGTCGACCCATTATGGACATATTTGTTACCTCTAAAACCATTCACATACCAAATTTGGCTGTATTTGGTTGATTGGTTCTCGAGCTGTGCGAAAATCGTGTTTTATTTGTATGGGACCCCTCCCTTGTAGAAGAGGGAGGGGTGTCGAACCAATATGGATATATTTGTTACTCTTAAAAACATCCACATGCCAAATTTGGAACCATTTGCTTGGTTAGTTTTTGAGATGTGCAAAAATTTGTGTTTCGTTTGTATGGGACCCCTCCCTTCCAGAAGAGTGAGGGGTCTCAAACCATCATAGGAACCTTTCTCGGTTCCTAAAATTCCTACATACAAATTTTAACGTCGATCGGTTCAGTTGTTTCCGAGCCTATATGGAGCAGACAGACAGACAGACAGACCGACAAACAGACAGACCGGACTGCATTTTTATAGGTATAGATAAAAATAATAATTAACTGGGAAATAAAAAATAAAAAACTTAAAATTTGTTGAAAACTGACAAACTTGTTTTTTTTTTCATTTTTCTACAGTTTAGTTTTTTAAGGACAAATTATTATCTACAACTTGGCTGAAGAAACTATACCGATCTAACAAACCGTTTGGATGCCAAAAATGTTTTTTATCATCAATAGACACTCGGCGAGGGAAATAATCCCAAAACCTTAAGTCCCGGATTTTGTGTTGACATAAATCAAACATCGGGACTAGTAATGTCTTTGGAAAAATGGTAGATATAGTATTTTTTCCCTAAAATAACAGTTTTAAATGTTCAGTAAATCTTATTGTTTCTCATTTCTTCATGACCACACAGCCTTTGATGTTTAGTTAATAATTTGAAGTTTTCATAAAAAAAAATTGACGTAGGACTACGTCTAACCGCACTATATCGATACATTCTGCAGAAACTAAAACCAAGTTGTAGCGTTGGAATGAATGATTTCAAACGGTGATACTGATGTAACCACATGATGGATTACAATAATCAATATGTCGTTCGATTGATAGAATGATGGACAATTTTGTGATTCCTCAGTTATCATTATTATTTCATTGTTAAGCAGTGAAAATTTCATAGAAGTTTCAAGGTCGAATTTTCACGAACAATGTACCAATCACATGCGAGCACGCCTGGCACAGACTCCATGAGTAGACACCAACTGCCTGCTATAATATCCTGTATAGCAGTGGCAAAAAAAATTGACAGAATCTCCTCGTCCCAATAGGTCAACTAATGTTCGCTTCCATGAGCCTACCCGGACGAACACATACGATTCGCATAGATTCCCTAGAATTCCTCACATTGGATTCGTGAGCGTCCTTGAATAGGATTCCTGAAAAAAGAATCCTCAGGAATGCCCTGTATATGACTCTAGGATTCTTCAATAAGAATCGTGAGTGGGAATCCTCCGGATCGTGTTTGCGATTCCTTTCACGATTTCGTCACCGTGTCAATCGGTATCCTGGGGATTCTTACTCAGGATTCTCTGCGTGTTAGTAAGGGTAGACTGATTTGATGTCTTGAAGCTGAAGCTTTTTCGGAAAGTTCGTAACCACCTCCACTATCAGACAGTTCTACGGTCTGCTGTTAGAATGTTATCAAAACTGACGTCTTGAAGGAAAACATGCTGGCACAGGCAACAGTACTGCCCCGAGCAATGTATGAATAGAGCGCTGGTCACTCGTCGTCTATCAGTGCAGTGGACTCGATATTCATTTGTGTGCAGCCAAGCCAAGTGAAAACTACATTGCCGCTGTCGACGCACAGTGGGGCGTGTTGGGTTAACGCGTAGGTATTGTTTTGCGAACTGGAACACAATCGAATTGCAGTTAAATTTGTTTGTTTGAATTGTCTTTTTGTTTCGTATAGCAGCAAATATCAGAATTCAATACGATCATTCGGATGCTGCAAAATACGCTGCGCCATCGGGGACAACAAAATTCTGTAAGTGTCGGTAGAGGTCGATAGCAGGATATATAAATTAGGTTCATTGTACAGATAAAATACGTTGTTTATTTATGAACTCTACTCTGTGTTTTTCTCATGTCCATTTTAAATTGTTTGTGAATATACATTTTTGTTTAAAAACTGTAATTCTTTATAGTTATTTTTTCCATGAACTTGTAAATACAGGAAAATTTTACTATGTGACATCCTTACCGCTTGGTGATCGGAGAGTGAGCCATCGTTCACAAGACAAATGAATGTTGCTTAATTTCTGCTAAATAGTACTCAATTTAGGTCTGTATAGAAGCTTGCCTTTTCGCGTATTGAAGAAAATTGATTGTATTATAATGAATGGCATTCATCAATGTTAAAGAGAATATTTTTTCATTTTAAAATAGAGTGCTGCAAATAAATAATCAAAATGCAGACCCAGTTCGATTTTGCCAAACACGACACGGCAGAATTTTCCTGTTGCCAAGATTGAACCATGCCAAAAATGGAAGGTTCTCTTTTCATGACTTTTTTTCATATAAATATTCACCAATAAACTAGTTTTAGTTCCAAGTCGTTCGAGGTGTCGCTTTATAAATTAAGGCTGACGACCTAGATACTTGATATTACTAACCGAGTAATTAGAGGCTTAGTATTGCTTAAATCATGATCATTATATTAGCAACGCTTCGGCAACATAAGGAACCAAAATACCCTTCTTTTGGAGAATGTTGAGCTTAAATTGGTTGAAATAATCAAGAAAACTAAGAAATGTGATTAAACATAATCGCTCGTTTTTGGCACATGTGTGCCAAAATCTAACCGCTCCAAAAGTAAAACGACCTCAAATCAAACAGAGTCTCAAAGGGAAATATAAAATTATTGTAGTCATACGTCAACTATACGGTCGTGTCTTGGATACCACCCTCCGACTATTTTTTCCAAAATTATCTTAATGCACAATCTTCAACTTTGCTGGCGAAAACACACCGATCAAACGACCGTTTTGGCTCTAGAAACATTTGTAATCATCAATACCTTTTGAAAATTGACCCCTATTATTTGTATGTTGTTTCAAGATAATAGTAAAGCTTTTGTACTTATAGTTTATATAGTTTATATAGTTATTATAGAATAATAATAGACATACCTGACGGTATTCCGCTAAGAATGATTGTACCATGCTTTGTATGGCGGTTGCTTTTGGAGCGTGGAGTACCAAGCGATTTCCGTTCTTCAAATTTATTTGAATAGTTGATGGTCGTGGTAATGTCGTAACGCTATGAATATCAATGAATTGCATTGATTTATGAACTGCAATGAAATCTTGCTCTTTCCTGGCTAGATACACACCCGTATGAGAAACCGCTAGAATAGTTCCTCCAGGAATGGCAGGTGATCCATTGAGTAAAAACATTCGTGAAAAGTACAGAGGCCAACTTCGCGCCATATCTAATAAATGACGTTTTACAATCGCTCTAACTTGTCCTGTAGTGTTCTCGCCTGATACTCCATGACTATTTAATAAGTTCAAAGCTGTCCTCCTTTCTTGGGGTGTTATACGGAGACATGGAGTTATTCCAAGTACATCATTCGAAATTTGAGAATAAAGTAGATCTAAAGCAGCTGGAGTATTAACAGTTTCATTGGGCCGAAATACTTCTTTCCTAACTTTGAGCTTCCATATTACTTTGTTATAAGTGAGACAAGCTGAAGCAGGAGTTTTCAATGATGGCGGAGCAGGTAAAATCGGAGCTGGAGGATCATGTGTCATCATTTCAGTTCCATTCAGTATATCATCATTCATAGATGTTATAGTAGTGGCAGATGATTTACGTTCTTTTTCCTGAACACTTTTTTGAACCATATGAGTTTTAAACGTTGCAATTGATTGCCGGTTGTTTATGTTTGTTTTAGTTCGTTCTTTTCCTAGGGAAGGTTGATAGACTTTATTGCTTTCTTTTTCGCGTTGAATTTGAGACATTTCATAATTCCGATCGCGTTTTTCGCGTTCCTTGTTTTCTCTCTCGCTTATTGTGGAGGATGGACCCTCGACCTCTGAGCGATCCCAAACCGATTCAGAGAAATTCTCACGATCCCGTGATCTCGAGCGAGACCTGGACCTCTCGCGTTGAATTGCTTCTTTTTTAAAACCTGCAATTATGACGAAAAACTGAGTTGAAATAAAAATGACAACGCCTAACTTTTACAACTCACTTGTTTCGTATACTAGTTCAAGTTTTGCTGCCTCAGCACGACTCCATGAGTCACCATATGGGTCTTTTGCCCCGAAAGTATCTCGTTCCTGTCGTTGAACAAACGAAGGAATATCTTGAAGTCCTAAATGTTGATGTGCTGAATAGTTTCCATTGTTGGAGTGTAATGGAGGAGGTGGAGCTGGTGGCATTACGCTTGGTGGTCTAATGGGTGGAGGAGGGGCTGGTCCTGCTGGAGCTGGTGGTAGCACCTGTAAAAAAACATATTTGTTAGTCATTCTCGTAGGTTATAATATTAGTTCATTTTAGGTAGGGCTGGATTTTGGATCTCGGGGGCCCCTTTTATTTGTCAAAATTTCAATAAAGGAATATGTTATACAAACATATGAATAAAAGAAAGGTTATAGAAGGATTGTGTTGAATTTATTTGAATTTCTGATCTGTCAAACTGTCACGAAATTTTTCGGATTTTTTTTAGGTCATAAGCATGAGAAGAAACCTTTTGTGGGGTCCCCAAAGTGCGGGGCCCAGAGTCATGGTCACCCTGGACCCTACTAAATCCAGCAATGATATTAGGTTATTTCATTTGAAGGTCACAGAACAGTGCATCAATGAAAAAGTAAAACGTTTATATTTTAGACATGGCGTTTGAATGGTTCAAACTTTTTCATCTCTTTTTCACACATTTAGTTGTAATTTACTTGAAGTGTTCTCTTTGTTTTAGCATCAACCTACGGTGAAGTTTCGTCGTTGACATTGTTCCACTAAAGGAAGACCCAATCAAACGATTATAACAAACAGTTAACAAAAATATATCAGTAGTTAGTAGAAATGACGAAACTGTAATATTTATTATATATCAGAATAACCATAAGTACAGAATTATATCAAAAATCAAACACGTTGTTTCATCCATCGAAGATACTGAACTACTTTGAGCGATATCCTTCGATTTTTAAACATGTTTCTTCTGAATTTAACATTTTCAAAAGAGAATTTAAATTCGTTTCCGATGTTAAAGCTTCCTTTGAAAGTGGCCGAAGAGACGAAAACAGTCAGAGAACTAGAAACCACGCTGACGTTATTAATTCAATTTTTTTTAAAGCACATGGTATCTATAATACGCGGGTAAGGTGTGAAATGTATACACACTTAGTTTCTTTTACCGAACTCAGCACTCTTTTTAACGAGTTCTCAACAGCTGAGCCATCAGCAATCTGTTCAGCAATTTATTTGCTTGACGAGTGCTCGGTAATTTTTCATTCTCGCTGAAATGTTGAACATAGAAGATAGCTCATTAAAAATTTACGAAGCGTTCATCAAAAATTGCTGCATGACTCGGTATTTACACGAATTAGCGAGCGTTCTGTAAATTTACAAAGCTGACGATTCGTCACAAATTACCGAGCATTCTGTAAACGTAAAGTTTTTTCATGGTTACGAGAGAAGTATGAACCATTGTGAAAGTTGCTATTGCAACTGTTGAATAATTTTAGAAAGGAATTTCGGATTATTTAGATCGATTATACTGGTGTTCCCAGCACATTCGAGTAAAAACTTGATACGTTTAATGTTATGATGAATACGGGCTTTTTGTTGCAGGCTTCTAGTAAACTTCTCTCCTGTGGTGGAAAAATTTCCGTATGCTGACTGAATAGATCGTGTACCTTCACGTCGTTTTCTTGTAGATTTAAAAGTAAGATATCCATTTTTTTCTAAATCACACGCGAAACACTTTAAAAACTCAGCTTCGGAACTCAAAATATTTGAAAATGGCGGACATTTGATGTTTCGTTTTGACAGATGCAGAAAAATTGCCGAACAGTATAGTAAAAAACAACAAGAGTTCAGTTAAACAATTGAAGAGTTTTCAGCAACACCTAGGAAGATGCTGACAGATCGTCAAATATTTACTGAACTTTATGAAAGTGCAGAACATACTTTAGTTTACAGAAAAGGTCAGTAATGTTTTTTGCTGAGCTCGTCAAGTGCCTTTTGCATAACGGTAATTCGGTAAAAACTTCAACCGACATCAGTTATTTTTGAGAAAATTACAAAATGATCAGTATTTTTTCAAATTTACTGAACATGACCGTAATAAAAATTACTGAACAATTAAAACGAGAATAAGTGTGTAGGATATTTGGCGGAGGTGAAAAAGCATATCATTCAATGCCGTGTTTGCCAACGATATGGCCACGAATCTAAACTTCGTCACATGGACCAAAAATGCCTTTATTCTGGAAACAACTCTCACATAAAGGACACATGTGCCGTGAAAGAAAGTAAAAATTTTCGCTATACCAGTTGTAACGGCAACCATATGTCAGATTCTTACCAATGTCCAGTCCGTTTAGCCATTGTGAAGCCAAGGCTAGCAAGGCAAGGTAAACAAAGCTTAATTTCCCAAAAAAAAAACAAAATTCAAAACATATTGGTAATTTTCCAATTGTACCGTCTGCCGGGGTGAGATTAAGTCACGGGGGTGAGATTGAGCCAAAACGGGAAATGTTTGTATGTTAAATTACTTGAGATTTCTAGAACCTAATACCTCAAATTCAATACTTTATGAAACGTGACATATTTATTCACAACTTCAAATGAAATATAGATAATAACAGTGAACTGTTTCACTTAAATAATTTTTCAAAGTACAGGGTGAAAAACATGCGCAAATAATGTTATCGAAAAATGTCCCTGGGAAACCAACCCGATCAAGAAATCACATCAACTTACTACTCAGTTGGTACGTTAGGATGTCGTCTCCAATGTGTTGAGGAAATGTTATGCATTGCACCTGTCTTGGCTCAGAAAACAATGTTTTTCCAAACTGTACACTTTTCGAGCCCTTTTGGGGTGAGATTGTGCCAAGCTATAATGAACGGTACACTGTGCGGAATTGACCTTCACGACAAAATTATATCAGTATACACCAAAACCACTAGTTTTGTTCACATAGGGTGTGTTGTCTAGCTATAGTATTATTTGAAATAATGATTAGAAGCTTGAGAACAGTAAGCTAACAACTGTTAGATGGAAATTTACAATGACTGATATTACTTATGGAATGTAACAAAATTTTTTACACCTATTCTATATAAACTGATGACCTTTAAAACGAGGAAGGAGGATTGTGGGTACGTTTCCAGCGGTTTTGAGACCTCCAATGAAATATATAGTGGTCAATGACACATAATAATTAAAACGAGAAGTCTTCTCAAGCTTTATGTCTTAACATTTTCTCCTTCTAAGCTAACTGGAGACGCCACTATGTGTATGGAGACTGTCCATAAGCCACGTTCTCATAACTGGTTACTCCAGATATCGATTTGATCCAGTCATACATTTTTCTATAATTCATATGAAACGTAGTTTCTGGTCAACCCCCTACAGCCCCTGATAGTCCACGTTGTTTATGGCCGTCCCTATACTTACTGTTTTATCATGTGATTCATGCGAATTATTCGTAGATACACTACTGTCAATTTAAAAGGTATTAAATTCAACCTTTTGTTTATGGCACAATCTCACCCCATAGAAGGGGAGGGAGGCTGGCATCACGGCTAACTAATAATACGTGCCCCGAAAGCTATCCGTTCAAGTTATTAATTTATAAGTGAATTAAGTGGCCAAACTTGTTAAAAGTGTCAAGTTGTGATCTGTGATGCTTGGTCTAAGTGAGAAAAGTGAAGGTTTTGTGAAAACCACAGTGTTCCTTGCGTGAAAGTAATAATTTCTCCACGAATTAAAATTGAAAATTGTAAGGCCAGCTAAGTTGCGTGAGTGTGAGTGCCTACTTTGTGCGTCGCGCTAACTAGCGGTTCGTTATTAACATGCGAAAATGGAATGCATGGCGGTGTGAGCGAAGAGAACGATAATATCTAGGGAACCTGTATATTAGAGAAATGACAAGACACTCACCGTTAAGGCAACTGTCAACATCAAAACGGATAACGGCAATGCAAAATTATACAGATCGCCCGTTTTGATGTTGACAGTTGCCTTAATGGTGAGTGTCTCGGCGTCTCTCTGGTGTATAGGCTGACTAATAATATCTGGATCTGGAGAGAGAGCGAAGAGAGTAGTGTTGCGCTGTGCTTGTCGGCGTTTGTTTCGCTATCATAGGCGTAATCAAAACAAAACAGATGAGTATAAGTTTTTGTATCAAACATTTTAAGAATGCATAGGCTCTGTGTGTAGTGGTTTTTAGCGGGTTTTGGACTTTGTCAGAACTGTAAATGTGTCATCTGTTGGGTGCACAAATCGTGGTAGCTTTTCGGTTGCGGGTAGAGTTTTTTTTTATATTTACAAATCAGATTGTGCGATGCACTCTCACAGGTCAAAATTGGCAGTTTTAGATTATAGTTTCGAAATTTATCATTCGAGCATGACAATGCGGCATGCGATTGATGCATCGTCTATAATTGTGAGTCCTGGCAGGGCGGTGACATTTTACTCAGTTATATGTTCTTGTTATATGATTTTCCTAGCTTTTGGACAAATGGATATACATAAGTAACTTTTATTTAATTATGTTGAAATCGTTTTGGGCGTGAAAGTAGTTCACGACAACTGAACTTTGATTGCAAATATTTTGGCATTTTAATAATAAAGTTGGAACTCTGTTTTGTTTAATATGCAGATTTGCATTTTTTAAGTTTTTGAGCTATGAATGCATGGAACTTTGTCAGTTTTTATACTCAGTAGGTGTCTTTGGTGCGAAACATCGTGTCGCGTATGCGTCGGTAGGAGAAAATGGAGCGGTCGTGCATAATGCCCCGGTGAAACATATCATCGGCCCGGGTGAGTTTTGCTTATCTAAGGGTTTCCGGGGTGTACTGGGCACGCTATTGTTTGCTTCGGGGAGGTCAGCTTAGTTTCGCGCACGTTATTTTGACTGCGCTCAGTGTAACTATCTTAATACAGCGGTTTCGGAGTTCAATGACCATTACATCGTATAATGCTCGGGTGTGCCTTGTGGGTTTTTTTTACTCGCTCTATCGGTTCTTTGAGCTGGTACCAGTAGTTTGCGTTCGGCGTGCGGTGCGTTTTACGAAACTCATTCGTTTCGAGGTAAATTTTAATAGTTCACGGGATGAAACGCGAAGTTTGGTGTGATACAGACTGTTAACGATTGGTGCCGATGATAACTAGAAACTTCGATTCTCCTATATGTCGATACAGCGATCGTGATGCGGTTCTATTTATATCGTCTTCTGATGGCCGGTTGCGCAGAGACCGAGAAATATCCATATCAGGCGCGAATTTGTGTAGAAAAGATCGCACCATCAACCTCGATGGATCCAGATCAATTCCTTTCCACTAACACTATTTCCTTCCTTTGATACTTGTGGATGATGCAGATGATTCCTCGGTCTCTAGTAGCAACAAGTATTAAACTAACACTCCCGATATGCCTTTCTCTATTAATCTGCATTGGGCGTCAGCATCAGCATCGTTAATCAGCATCTGGTCAATCGCGGGAAACACACGGGTGATCAAATATGCTATGCTATGCTATGCTATGGTAATCTCACCCCATAGAAGGGGTGAGATTAGGCCAAAGTTCATTTAATTTTAGCAAAATCATAGTTTATTGTAACTTAATCATATTTGCGGCTATCGTTAACTAAACATTTAAGTTTGCATTGACGTGATTTGGTTCAAACTCATTGTCTAAATGTGTGCATTTCAAGCTAAGGAACAAAAATGTATCCTTTTCTGGCACAATCTCACACCGGCAGACGGTACCGCCCATTTTTTTTACTCCTTCACAATAGTTGTAGAAAGTTCGAACATATCGCAAGGTGGTTCGATAACAAAAATACGTTGGTTAACTCAGCTAGCATTGCTACCGATAATATATTTTCTAATGTCACCAGCCTGGGATCTGTTACAGTAGGTAAACTTTCTTTTCTGCAACAGGCAACGTTCGATCTTATGAACACCAACTAATTCAAATTGAAACAAATTTTACTCATAATATCGCTTTAAATTTAAAGTTCAACAATGAGAGTAAAAAAATCAATAAACGTTTTGAATCAGAATGCTCGCTCAATCAATCCAACGAGAATGAATTTTTTTTATTTTCTAATAGTACTGAAGATTTTACTGAAATTACGTGGTTCATAGATATGATAGGATTCAGGGTTCCACGGTGGAGTTGCAATCGTAATGCATCGACGAATCATACGCGCGCTTCCCCATCCTGAGACGAAAGTTATTGAAACTTTGGGAATAGAAGTTCAAATTAAACTCGTGTTTTCCTATTGCAGCGTGTTTACCATTCCAATGCGCCCAAAAGTTATTTCAAAGGTGATTTACAAAAACTCACCAGAAATCTTAAAAAAAATATATATAATCGGCGATTTTATCGTTTAAACTATCATGTAATAATTCTCAATGTAATTCCAACAGCAAAAATTTATTCAATAATTGTTCCTCAGAATGTTATTCTATTTTATCTCCAAATAGTCCTTAAGTATTTCATCTGTAAGAAATCCATCAACGATCGATTTGGTACTAACAGATCAAAGTCATGTATGTAGTGAATTGAAAACACACGCTGATTTCGATCCTGACCAATAACTTTTTCCATATTACATTAATCAGTTTTTAACCCTATAAACTTTGTTTTAAATTATCACAAGGCTAATTGGGAAGGATATAAAACTCATATTGAGAATTATTTCAATAATAAGCTAGATTTGCAAAACGAAGTGAATCTTGATTTCGCGTTTGGAGTATTAAAGTGTGCAATTATTGATGCCAGAAATTAAGCTGTTTCAAAGCCCCAAGTGAAATTGGATTCACCAATAATTGACAAAAATCTTCAACTTCTAATTCGTTTGAAAATTGTTCACAGACGTTAAAAATGATGTTCTCATGACCCTGTTTTTAAAACGTTTTATAAAGATTCACAGAAAGAGATTGGAAATCAAAATTTGAGGCTAAAGTTTAAAAATTGACACCATATTCAAAGCCTTAGCCTTCTTGAAAGTAGGGTTGCCACCTCTCCGGGTCTCACCCGAATTCTCCGGGTTTGGGAACGAAAATTTTCTCCGGGCCTGGGAGGTAGTTTCCGGGTCTCCGGGTAGAAGTAAAATTTCTCTGAGTCAGCGAAATCATTTACAACTCGCTCTGGAAACGGCTTAAGTCATACGCACTTAATTGTCAAAAAACACAGAAATAAGGCTAAGTATCTCAAGAGTTTTCGGAATTGTTTGAGAATTTCGTCTCCCAGCTGGTCTCGAGGTACTATGCTAGCCTAACAAGCCAGTCGTAGTATGTTTCAGTCTCGGCCCGGAAGAGACTGTTAGTGTCAGTAGGATCGTAGCGCTAGCCCCGCAACAGTCCTGTACACTTAACATTCGGCTGCAAAGTCTGTGTATAGTAAAACAGAAGGTCGAGCTCCGATACGGAATGCGCCAAGGCTTTGCTTTATAAATTTCATACAAAGAAGATTTTATGGCTGTTCAGTTTACGGCGAATTTTTATCACTAGCTGACTCGGCAAACTTCGTCCTGCCTATTTTACTGTTTAATTTAATAATTTTAAACATTTCAAATTCATTGATTCTTGCGATTTGTTTATATCGTTCGAAATGATTGGTTTTATCGGAATGACAACATCCTCGACTTTTGGGTTTTGTATATCACCTCTATTCCAAAAATATATTGGGTGCATTTCAGTTATTTTCGTTGTTTTCCAGAAACTGAAAGTGGTCATCTTCGAATTCAAAATGGTGTCCAGGGTCAACGCTTGGCTTCCTTACATCATTTTGATTACGGACATATCCATATGTAGTAGTATTCGGTTATTTTCGGCTGTTTCCCAGAAGTTGCCATTTTACAATTCAAAATGTTGTCTGAAGTCAATTTTTAGCTCCTTGCGTCATTCTGGTTCCGTTGATACTTATATTGGGTGGTATTTGGTTACTTCAGGCTATTTTTCAGAAACCGTGAGTCGCCATCTTGAATTTTAAAATGGCATTAGGAGACAATTTCTGGCCGCTGAGCGTCATTCTGGTTTAAGATACACCCATATTGGGTGTTGTTCGATCATTTTCGGCTGTTTGCCAGGAACCGGATGTCACCATCCTAGAATTCAAAATAGTGCCTGTGGTCGATTCTAGCTCCTGTGTATCAGTCTGGTTCCGAAGATACTCATATTGTATGAAAACCGGCCATTTTTGGCCGTTTTTTAGAAACCGTAAGTTGCCATCTTACAATTCATAATGGTGTCTGAAGTCAATTTTCAGCTTCTTGCATCATTCTGGTTACAGAGATAGTCATATTGGGTATTTGGTCACTTGAGGCTGTTTTTGAGCAACCGAAAGTCGTCATCTTGGACTTCAAATTGGCATGTGAAATAAATTTCTGACCTCCGGGTGTCATTCTGGCTCCGGAAACATTCATATTGAAGGATATTTGGTCATTTTCGGCTGTTTGCCAGCCACTGGCAGAAGCCATCTTTGAATTCAAAATGGTGTCTGTGATCGATTTTTAGCTTCTGTGCATCATTCTGGTTGCGGAGATATTTATATTGGATGGAAATAGGCCATTTTTGGTTGTTTTTTTTTCAGACACCGGAAGTTGCCATTTTGCAATTCAAAATGTTGTCTGAGGTCGATTTGTGACTTCAGTGCATCATTACGATTCCGGAATTTTTTTTGCCTGTGTGGGCTCATCACTGCGACGAGAGATTAGATCTATTGTGATATATTACTGTGGGAAGTCTGAGAATAAACCCATGCTAAAGTCCTTTGGCAACCAAATGGCCTGGTTCTATCAAGATTCGAACCCACGACCATCCGCTTACCAAGGCGGACTCTGTAACCTTGCGGCTGCGGAGCTCCCCATTTCGGAAATACTCATATTGGGTAGTATTTGTTAATTTTCCACTGTTCTACAGAAACCGGAAGTCATTATACTGGATTTCAAAATGACATTTGGAGACAATTTCTGGCCTATTAGCGTCATTCTGGTTAAAGAAACACCCATATTGGCTGGTGTTTGGTCATTTTCGGCTGTTTTCCAGACACCGGAAGTCGCCATCTTACAATTCAAAATGTTGTCTGAAGCAGGGTTGATATTTGTTGACACTCTTGAGTGAAAGTGAAAAAAACCATAAACGTTATTTTTTTTACAATCCTTTCAGAGTTCTTCCTTCCCGCTTTTTGCATGGAAGTGAACTGTCAAAACACCTCAATATATTTCATGCGATGGAAGCAAGACAACAAAATAAGTTTAGTAATGCGGGCAATGTATGTAGTTTCGCGGGAATGCGAAGATGAACGGGAATAGAAGGTGTGACGGGACCGTCTGGACGAGGGAAATTTTTTTCTTATTCTAGTCACACCTTCTATTCCCGTTCATCTTCGCATTCCCGCGAAACTACATACATTGCCCGCTTTACTAAACTTAAAATGTAAGTCAATATGACAAAAAAATGAAATTAGTTCGTAAAGTAAAACAACAAAATAAGTTTATCAGTTAACGAAGATTGTCAAGGCATCGATCAGTGTTAGTGAAAAAGTGTTTCGGTGAGGTTCATTTTGGTTGAGTGGACTGTTTGTTTTTCTTTTTCGCTTTGAAGTGAAGATCAGTTGGTTGGATTCGTCGTCAAATTTTATTCCGTAACCGTGAACGATGCGCGCGATCTATTTCATCTGAGTATAACAGCACGTTACTAGGACGAGAATCTAGAGTATATGAAAGAGTGCTGCGATCATTGGAAGCGAAAATTGAAAATGATTGGCTGTAATTTTCGAAAATTTTGCAGGGGAAAATGACTTTTATCAGAACTGGTCTTAGGTCGATTTGTGGCTTCAGTGCATCATGACAATTCCAGAAATACCCATATTGGGTGATATTTTGTCATTTGTCGCAGTTTTTGAGAAACCGGATGTCGCCATCTTGAATTTCAAAATGCTATTTGGAGACTTGCCATAATAATGAAGGGTGTCGAAACATTATGGACATGTTTGTAACACCTAAAAACATTCACCTGCCAAATTTGGTTCCATTTACTTGATTAGTTGATGTGCAGAAATTAGTTTTTCATTTGTATGGAACCCCTACCTTACAGAAAAGAGAAGGGTGTCAAACCAATATGAAAATATTTGATACTCCTTAAAACATCCACATGCAAAATTTGGTTCCATTTGCTTGGTTAGTTCTCGAGATAAGCAGAAATTTGTGTTTCATTTGTTTGGAACCCCTCCCTTACAGAAGAGGGAGGGGTGTCAAACCATTATGGACATATATGTTATCTCTAAAAACATTCACATACCCAATTTGGTTGTATTTGGTTGATTGGTTCTCAAGGTGCACGAAATTCGTGTTTCATTTGTGTGGGACCCCTCCCTTATAGAAAAGGGAGAGGTGTCAAACCATTATGGACACATTTGTTACCTCTACAAACATCCACCTGCCAAATTTGGTTCCAATTGGTTTGTTAGGTTTTGAGATATGCAGAAAATTGTGTTTCATTTGTATGGAACCCCTCGCTTCCAGAAGAGGGAGGGGTATCGAACCATTACAGACATAATTTTAACCCTTGAAAACATTCACATGCCAAATTTGGTTGTATTTGCTTGATTGGTTCTCGAGTAGTGCGAAATTTGTGTCCCTTTTGTATAGAAAGAGGAGGGAGGGGTGTCAAACTATTATGGACATATTTTTCACCCCTTAAAAGATTAACCTGCTAACTTTGGTTCCGTTTAGTTGGTTTGTTCTAGAGATGAGCAGAAATTTGTGTTTCATTTGTATGGAACCCCTCCCTTCAAGAAGAGGGAGGGGTGTCAAACTAATGTGGACATATTTGTGACCCTTGAAAACATCTAACTGTCAAATCCGGTTCCATTTGCTTGATTAGTTGTGGAAATGTGCAGAAATGTATGTTTCATTTGTATGGGACCCCTCCCTTCCCGAAAAGGGAGGGGTCTCAAACCATCATAGGAACCTTTCTCGGCCCCAAAAACCCCTACATACAAATTTTCTCATCGATCGGATTGGTTGTTTCCGAGTCTATATGGATCAGACAGACAGACAGACAGACAGACCGGACTGCTTTTTTACAGGTATAATTAATAATTTAATTTAATTAATATTTAATTAATTAATTTAATTTAATAATTAATAAATTATTTAGCTGACATTGTCACAAACATCACCGAATTCGATCGGCTGTTGAGAACTGCTAAGATGAATGAAGTAACCAACTATAAAAATAATTTAGAACAATTTTGTATAAACAATTTTTTTTTCTAAAAGAAATTTTAACCCACCCTCCCCGCTCACGACTTTCAAAATCTTCGGGTAAGATATTCACATCAGGTGGCAACCCTACTTGGAAGCTGTCGAATAATTCAAATTTTTATTTTGTGCTTTCAATTGTAGATGAAGTCTCATGTAAATATAATCAAATTTCTTCCCACTATTTTTACCTGCAGATATAAATGAAACTAACTTGAATGAGATCAAATCAATTATTGGAAATCTCAAAATTATGAAAGCACCAGATGGCGATGGGATCTTTAACATATTAATCAAACATCTCCCTGAGAGCACATTGGATTTTTAGTAAAAATTTTCAGTTGTTTCAAAATTCCATATTTTCTCAAATTATGAAAACAGGCAAAAAATACTTCAATTTTAAACCTAGATAAGAATCCAGCTGAGGTTTCAACTTATCGATCAATCAATCAGTTTGCTTTCTTCGACACTCGGAAGTTATTCTGGTCCGGTAACGAACTAACGGTGATCCGTTTCTGATGTTCAGCTCATGCTCGTTGAATACAAGGAA
Source organism: Wyeomyia smithii (assembly GCF_029784165.1). Lineage (NCBI taxonomy): Eukaryota > Metazoa > Arthropoda > Insecta > Diptera > Culicidae > Wyeomyia > Wyeomyia smithii. The sequence goes on from NC_073695.1 coordinate 130,995,354, forward strand.
AACTTCATTTCCACTGTGATATATTCCAAAAATGCAGGGCTGGTAGCAGGTCTCTTTTTAGAGACTTAGTCTCTATTTTAAAGCGAGTCTCTAAAAAGTCTCTTTTTTCAAAGAAAGGTCTCTAAAGTCTCTTTTTTCTTCTAAAATGGTCTTTGTTTCACCAAAAAGTCTCTTTTTTCATTTCTCGCTTAAATTATCAGACCATGTTGGAAGGAGTATCTGTTGTGCTACAGGAAATGACATCACAAATAGGGACGCCGGCACAATTCAAGAAAATATCCTGAAAAAGAAAGACTCTCTCACCCCAAGCTATTATTTCAAAGCGACCAAAAAAGTAGTTGCCAGTTGGCTAGAAGTGCGTCGCTTTTATGATGCAAAAGCAAATCCCAAGTACATTCTGTTTCGGAATTTGACCTTCTGTTTTTATTTGACACAGATTTCGCAGCCCACCGTTATATTATACAGGACAACTGCTGGGCTAGCATTACGGCACTAAATGTCTCTCTCCCGAACGTACCTCGAGAACAGTTGGGAGCCTTTTATGATGCAATTCTAAAAAAATTTAAACATTCACATAATTTGGAAATGCAGTAGTAAACATGCGACAAAAGTAATAATTTACGGGGTGGCCACTCTCTTCAGCTCCATTTATTGAACCACTGAGGAAATGTCAACTTGAAAACCTGTAAGCCAATTCGTTTGATTTTTTCTTTTCTGAAAAGCTGGATGTTGGTTTCAATCAAACTAGCTTTTGTTTTTGCTAATAAGTGTAAACGTTTGCTTATAGCAACATCAGTGGCATTACTGTCTAATAAACAAAACTTCAAAATAATCGTTATTTTTCAGGACGAAGAAATCGTCATCGAGTGGCTCGCCTGTTTGCCAAAACTGAAACCAAAAACTCATATCGAGGAGGCTCTGCACTTGCAAAAACGACACATTTGAGAGTATATTTTTCTTAGAGCCACAAAATCATGGGTGGGTGTCCGGGTATTTATTTTGTTTTTCTAACATAAATTCGGACCATGATGAATTCTACATGACAATCAATTTCGATGTAGAAATAATCGATTAAAATCTTCGTTTCGACTTGTCGAAAATATAAGGGGCAATCTGATATGATAAAAATTCTGGCCGAAATAGAGACTTACTATGTCTTTTTTTTAAATTCTTCAATCAACACAAAATGTTCGATTGACAACCTGTTTTGCGAAGAATTTCAGAAGAATTTTGAGCAACTAAATTGTCTATCTGAAAAAACCTATTTACCGTACAGTGCCTATTCACCGCTCACTTTTCACTTGAAAAGTTATTTTTTCATAACAAAACACACTTCACGAAAAATAATTCCCCCAATCCTCCAGAAAAGCGTTGCTGAAGTATCGGTGAAAATATTTTTCTAAAATGTGTTTTGTTATGGAAAAAATATTTTCCAAATGAAAAGTGAGCGGTGAATGGGCACTGTAAAAAAAGCAAAGCCATGGTGCTACATTCCGATTCGGAACTCGACCTTCTGTTTTTTATACACAGACTTCGCAGCCGACTGTTTAGTGTACAGGACAATTGCGGGGCAAGCGCTACGATCCTACTGACACTAACAGTCCCTCCCGAGCCGAGACTCGAACCTAAGACGACTAGCTTGTTTGGTCAGCATCGTACCTCGAGACCATCTGGGAGATTAGGCACTGTACGGTAGATAAAATCTAATTAGACCAATTTTTTAATTGCACTTTTTGTTAATTTTTTTTTTTTATATATAGATTTTCAAATTCAATTATCTCAATATTTTTCTTAAGTTTACAAACCATCCCTTCGCAACATGCCTATATCTCGTGCTATTATTCAGATATATCGAGTTATTAAAAAAACTTCAGTCCTTTTCAAACGTTAATGCAGTTAAAATATGCAAAGTTGGTTGGAGTACTTAGGCTTACACACCCACAAAGTTTCATTGAATTCTGAGAAGCTACTGCCAAAACCCTCAGTCGAGTTGGCGCGAAATCCTTCTCATCTTTATCGAATTCTTGAAAAACTGTCATGATCTCGTTTGTTTTTCATAAAATTTATTGCGTGTTTTTATGGCGTCTTTGGCTTCTACTCGGATAATTTTGAATAATATTTTTTGTTAATGATTTATTTGAAGAGAATTGTAATATAATTTAAGGACCTTGAAATAATTGCTAATACATTCTATTGGCCTACGCTTAAAAATTTGGTATGTTCCGAAGTTTTTCGAAAATAAAAAATGTATTTCTAGATAACAAAAGATCTCGACGTTTCATGTATTTCTAAGACATTTGACATAAAAAAATAATTTTGACAATAAATGTAGGTAGTACTCATACCACTGTTAGGCTCTCCATCCCAAAATCGGATTCAGGGGTGACATTGCGCATTTCGTTTCGAATAACTCGAACAAAACTAAATGATCGCTGGTGGGTGTTACGTTTTGTTTTTCGTATTTTTTCGACTTTGCGGGTTAAATGATCCGAAGGACAAATGACAATGACAGCTCCTTTTGAGCTTGAAGCAAAACTGGCAATATGTGACGTACTCGAAAATAGTGAAAATCGCTAGAATCGAGTTGCACAATGCCACCCCAGGTCAAATTTTGCATGAAAAATTTTTTTCGAGAAGACAAAGCTTTTGAGTCCTACCGCCAAACGAAATTCGAGGGTCAGAATTTTTCCATAATATAGAAGCTTTCGAAGCTCAACGGCAAGTTAACAACAAAGACGAAAATTGCTCAAGGCTATGTAGAAACATGTCAGTCGATGAACAGTTTTAGTAGTTTCCATAGTTTTCTAACACCGGGTCACCCTTTAATACGTTTGTATCGCCTTTTTAATACAACCATTTTATATCCGAAAATAAAAATTAAAAAGGCTTGTTATTTTCACAAAACAATACTTTTTTTTTGCTTCTTAGTCTGAATTACCTCTTTTTAGGTTTGCTTTATGGTCACTTTTTAGTCTCTTTTCGGTTCCTTTTTGATCTCTTTTTGGTCTCTTTTTTCAGGCATTTAGTCTCTAAAGTTCCTATTTTCGAGTCGCTCAGTCGCTACCAGCTCTGAAAAATGGCTTGAAAGTAACGGCATAAAAGTATCATTGCAAAAATTTCACCCAATTTGACTTCAAAAGTAATGTTCAATGTATACGTAGTGTAAAGTAGTGCTTTCTTCATGATACTAAGTTTAGTTAAACTGTCTATTTGCAAGAATATATTGGGAACAAAGCATTTAAGGTTAAGATATAAAAGTGTCATTTGCTCGAACAACCAATTTTGCAAATGTTACAATTATGCGATTATGGGCAGTAAACTAGTTGAGAGAATCATTCTTAACAGGGTGATGTCACGCATCAATGAAATTTCAATTTTTATAGATGAACAGTTTGGATTTAGCCATGGGCATTCCGCTACTATCAATTGCTCGAAGTTACTAATATGATACGATCTGAATGTTATTCCACTAAGGCTGCTCTTTTAGACATGTGAAAAGCATTCGACAGTGTTTGGCATAAAGGTTTGATTGCGAAATTGCTAACTTAGGGATGCACAAAGTCATTGTTCTGCGATGACACTAGCATTTCAGTAAAAGGGAAAAGTCTGCGTGTCATATGTAGTCGAGAAAATATTAGACACAGACAAACAGACGTGCCACTCGATGACGATTTCATCGACCAAAAAATAACGATAATTTTGAAATATTTCTATGTGGGCAATAATGCTTCAAAAAAAAAACGCTTCAAAGGAATCAGAATGAAAATCTCAAAATGATTTTGAAGCGTCCTACTTGTTTTGGTACACTCGAATCACATAGATTTACTGGTTTTGAAACATTAGAAGCTATGCCAAATAATATTATTACCAATTTTCGACAAAAATCGTTGCATTGCTACGATAAACTCTCTTTTTAGCCAATAAGTTAGCAATTAAGTCAGTTGTATGTTTAATTCCTTTTTTGGTCAAGTAGGTTTAATCCCTACGAATTATAAGTCCTATTTGCGAAAGCAAACAAATCCTAACAGATAAAATTACAAATTTCTATTAGTGTTGAGAGACACCATTTGTGATTGGCCACACAAACTCAACAAAACAATATCGCACGCTTAGCCTTGGGGCTAATAGCGGTCTCGATCAACTAGATTAGTTGAGAGAATTCGTTATCGATATTGTTTTTTGGCACATTTTGTATGTGTAGGATAAGTACAACGATACACCGTGCCCCAGTGCTGAGTCGAGAAAATTTCCAGCTCGAAAAGATCTCCGACTCAATCGGGAATCGAACCCGATATCACAACCATGTGGGAGAGCTAGCCGACCGACATCGCTAACCACAGAGCCACGGGGACCACACAAACTCATTGTTCACTAATATTCATTATAAGGGGCCGTGCTGACAAACTCCCCTTAATTAATAATAATAATTACTTTAGCTACTAACAAACCCCTCAAGAGGTAAAATATCAGTATGTAAAATAAAAATACAAGTTGGTTAAATTGTATTGACTTAGGGCATCTTTAGCGGCTGTCCAAATCGTTGTTTCGTTATATTTTTTGGAACAAACTCAAATTCACTGCTGCACAAAGGACTGAAATCAGGGCAAAATTAATAACTCCTAAGGGTTGACTCCTAGATGAACGATGTTTTCTCGAATGGTGATCCTTAATCTTCTTTTGGCCAATTTTTGGTAATCGCTATGTAGTTAAGAACTTCATCGCTAGGGCGGCGCTGTTGCTAATTTCTCAAGGAAGCAAAATAGAGGGATAATTTTTTTTTATTCTCGCTTATTTTCCGTCGGTCTAGTTCCGCCACTGTTGTGGCCAATCACCGACGCCCAGGGAGGCGACTCCACACCCAGGACCCTAACTCACGACCCGTTTATTAACGGACCGGCGCCAACGGCTTTACTTCCTCATGCGATGGAAGGCGTGATCCCAGAGATTTTTTCGCCTCAGAAAATCTCCCGGTGTCGGCTAGGATTGAATCTAGACCAGTTGGGTTGGTTGTGAGTGGATCACGCCACCTCACAACCATCGACACCTATGTCGGCGGTGGGATTCGAACCCAGGCGTCGAGCGTGGTTGGCGGAGACTTTACCAACCACACTAGGCCCCTGCTCCAAATAGAGGGATAATGTCTTAGAGTAGTTTTTAGAGAATAGTATTTTGAAAAACTCTTCCTTGGGTGTGAAGTTGGTACATGATGTATTTTTTGAGAAATTTAGCAATGAATCTTATAAATGGTTTAAATAGGTAACTATAGCATGTCGAAGAATAAAACCGCAAAAATCGCGGATTTCACGAGCCAGCTATATCAAACAAAGTTTCGGCATGTGTAACGGCTATTAGGATTTGGGAAGTTCGAATTTTATTTTATGAGTGGTGCTGTAAGCTAACATTGCTTGTTAAAGAATGGCCCCTTGCGCGTCGCACGCTTGTTCTTGTTTTTGATATTGTGAATGATTAGGCGAAAATTGCCCAGAAAGTTTTTATGTTCCTGTCTCTATGAACACGGGGGAACATTCGAGTCTTTGAATGACTGCGAGTATCGGCGGGGATACCATTTAAAACTTAAAAAAAAATTGGAGTGCAATAAATTTTATTATACTTGTTTTGTGAAGGGCTTATTTCCAAAAAACAACTCAAAAAAGGATATCTGAAGTTGTTAGAATGCTAGAGTAAGGCCATATAATCAATTCGACACCATTGTTACATTCTTTAGTACCTGCTCGATGCATTAAGTTGGAAAATTTACTTTTTTCCTACTATATGCAGTTCTAGACCACTGTGTGCTGTACCGATGCTGTTTGTTTTATATTAAATCTAAACTAAAGCATTTTGAAAGTGGTATTGTTTTAATTTTTTTCGTTACTTTTTTGAACAGGAAAAAGATAGTTCCAAAACCCTTTGGCATCATTTACAAATTACGTAAGGACTTTTTAGAAATTTTCGGCTCCCACTCCCCCCCCCAACAAAAACAAAAAGATTTTCTTTTTCTGGAAATTTTTTTTGACGAAGAAATTTTTCTGACGTGGGGCTACGTCTTTGTTTTTTATACTGGGATGCCTTCTGTAAAATTGGAAATGAAACTGGCAAATGTTCCGTCAGGTTTTCAACGATAATTACAGCATAACCACATAATGGATAACAATAACCAATATGTTGTTGACATTGGTGCAGAATTTTGTTTTCAATAACTCTAATAGCACAAAACGACATCTTAATTCCATGGAAACATCTGTGTAAAGTATCAGACCCATTAAAAATAATTGATTGAAATGCTTGCCCTATTGTGTAGAATTGCACAGGTTTTTCAGTTGATCCACCAAGGACATTGCAACGGCAAATGTATCGGGCGAATCCGCCTGCATCAACTAGCTTGGAGTTTTTGAACCGAGCTGTGACAATTCCTTACCTTGATTTTCTTGTAACCTCACTGGAAACACGGTTCGGTGAAGATAGTGCACCTACCTACGTTGTCCTTGCTGCATGCCGCTAACGTAATACGCCTGTCGTTAGGAGAGTTCAAGCGCAAAACCGAAGCTTTCGTAACTCTTTACGAGGTTGACAATTTTGTTGGAGAGGTGCAGTGGCGTAGCATGACCGGGTGATACCCGGGGCGGAAAATTTGGGTGTCACCCCTTTCCTCCTGGGTGTCACCTTCACCAGGTTGCAATGAAATCATTTTGTTATCAAAAATTTGTGAGAGTTAGCACGTTTGTTTTCAATTGCACTGAATCTTCCTATTTTTGAAAAATTAGTTGAGATTATACTCTTGAAAGCAAATTTATATAATTTTCGAGGGTTTCACCGCGACCTCCACCTAATTGATAGTTAATCTCAAGGATATCACCCTTATGAAGGTGACACATATTAAAATTTTCCTCATGGGTGTCCGCCCCGCCGCCCCCACCACGCTACGCCAGTGCATGACCGGCACAGGAAAATTCCTGCTTCTGACTCTGTTGACAGTTCTATAGAATGTCACGTCGTTTTGAGCATAGCTGTCCTCTGCGCTGGTGAGCACCTGCTCCTCGAATACTAACATTAAAGTTTAAAATTCTTTTGTCTATTTGTCAGAAAACCCGTAAACTACACTGGAGACACGAAAACGATGAGCGTTAATCGATGGAACGATGGGTATCTATGTTAACGCAAGCGCAAAACGGCTCTAAATCCCAATATTACTGATACAGATTGATTATATAATTTGAATTAGTTTTAAGTAAAAATTGTATCTCCCCTCCTCTCACCTTAAATCCCCACTAGCTCGTAGTCGGCCACAAGAAATAAAAAAAGTGCCTCCCTCCTTTTCATGCTAACTTAGAAATAAAAAGAATTGTTTCTGGCTCAGTACAACGTAAAATGCATCGTGCCGTGTCAAGTAAACTATCTAAACTGGTAACTTCGAGAGGCAATCGGAATTCGGTCACATGATGTTGAGGAGTGTTGACGGATCTAGGCAACCATCGCCTTGATGGAGTGCAACATCATATAATCTCTTAGCAGTTGTTTTTTTTTTAATAGGGGGGGGGGTAATGTTTGTAATGATTTATTTATGTACTAATATCTATTCAGAATTAATATTGTGTGTTCTGCCACAAATGGTGACATATCAACACTATTATATATATTTGTACGCTTTTTAACTATTGAATGTTATTAGCTTTCGCAGTTAAGTTAATGTAATTGTAGGAAAATTATTAAACCTACTTGTCAAGGAAAAAAAAAGGAATAAAACAAAACTTAAAATAAACTTAAAGCTATTTTACTGACTACAAAGTAGGCTGACCGTTGTTATTGAGGATTGCAACGATTTTTGTCGGAATTTGTTGATAATTTGGCTTGACATATTTTCTAATGTTTCTACATTAGTGAGCCTATGTTGCTCGTTCGTGCTAAACCAGGGAGGACGCTTCAAAATCATTTTCAAAAGTTTATTCTGAATCCTTTGAAGTGTCTTCTTCCTAGTTGTATAACAACTTGTTCATCTTAATAACGTGGTTATGGTGGGTTTGAGAAATGAAACTCTTGGCTTATAAGGAAAAATAATTAACTGTTTTTAAGAAGCATTAGGGGAAATCTTCCATTTCTGCAAGTATGAAGAAAATATATCTAAAATTTTTTGTAGCCGACTGCATATAACACGAAGCCTTTTTCCTTTTGCGGAAATGCTTGTATCATCACAAAACAGAGATTTCTCACAACCTGGTGGTAAATCAGGAAGATCAGAAGTAAAAATGTCATATAAGATTGGGCCCAAGATACTCTCCTGAGGCACACCAGCTCTAACAGGCAATCTATTAGATTTACCATTTAGATAGTTAACCTGAAGAGTGCGGTCAGTTAAATAACTTTGTATCATTTTATATATATATATATATATATATATATATATATATATATATATATATATATATATATATATATATATATATATATATATATATATATATATATATATATATATATATTTTTTTTTTTTTTTTTTTTTTTTTTTGTATATATTTTTTGTATATAAAACTCTTACTTTCGAGGAGCACATTGAGAATATCCAAACAAAGTGCAATAAATATATAAAATATTCATATCCTCTTATCAACGGGAGTTCTCGACTTTGTCTCACTCAAGAATGAACTGTTAATTTAAAAAAACAAGTATTTAGACCAGCAATGTTATATGCAGTCCCCATCTGGACAAGTCGTTGTACAACCAGAAAGGAGATGCTTCAAAGGATTCAGAATAAACTTCTGAAAAGGATTTTGAAGCTTCCTTGCTGGTTTAGCACGAATGAACTACACAGGCTTACACAGGCAAATTATCGATTAGTTCCGACAAAAATTGATGCAATCCTAAATTACAACGATTAGCTCACTTTATAGTCAGTAAGATAGGTGTAAGATTAGGTTAAGTTTTAATTTTAAATTCATTTTTTTTTCTTTTCTTGACAAGTAGGTTTACAATTTTCCTACAATTATATTTACTTAATTGCGAAAGCAATTACAATCTTTTAATGACATAAAATTTAAATAATCTCACCGTTTGTAGGAGAACACACAATATAAATTCTGAATAAATATTAGTAAATAATTAATTCATCACAAAACATTTAAAAAAAAAGTTTTTAAAAAAAAGTTTCAATCAAGGCAAATAAACTGCACGTCGTAAACATACATCAAATCAAAACAAATTTTATTAAATAATAGTGATGATTGCACTAGCTGAACTTACCGTGGGCCATGTTGTAGATGGTGCCTTTTTAGATGCCTCCATTCTTTGAACTTGTGTTTTTACAGACTGCATATCAGATGGTAGGTTTGAAGTATTTTGTAATGGTGCAATGCCTCCCAACTGTTGTTCTAAAATCATTCTACGAGTATCTTCTAGTTTGCTGGGTACACGTTCTGTTCTATCCGAACGAGTACTTGTTGACCTCACAGAATGTCCGGCGGTTACCTGTTCAAGACGCTGTCGCATTTCATTACTCAATTTCAGTTTTCCAACACTACTTGGTAATGGTCTATCAGCTCCAACGTCGAAACTTCGCTTTCCGCTACGGTTGATTTGAGTTGATTTTTGATTGACATCACTACTAGAGTTGTCTCCACTTTGCTGATCAATTTCGAATTCATCCCATTCAATACCGTTAGGAGAACCAATCGGTGATTCAAAATTGCTGTTAATTTGCGATTGAGGTGTGGTTTTTCGATTGGTATGGCGCATTTTAAATTGAATGAAGTTTTCATCGGCTTCCCCACCTACCGTACCTTGTGGAGGAGGCCATCTCCACTTTCCTATTCTTACGGTTTTTGCACGACCATAAGGATCCAGAAATGGTCTTACTTCAAGTGGGTCTTTCATTTCTAGCGGAGGAGGTAATGGTGGTGGTGGCGGTGGTGGTATCAAATTACTCGTTGAAGAATCCTTGCGACTTCTCAAAAGATCAGAGAAAGAGGTTGTCGCAGAATCAGATTTGCTTTTCGCGCTGGATTTGCGGTTTGATGACTGTGGTGATACTGCGGCTATGTGCTTTGGGGACACAGTTGTAGGTGAGGATGGTGTATCCTGTTGAGTCAGTAATGTTTGAAGTGCTTGATTCTGTGCAATTAGTTGTTGCTGTATTTGAATATTTTGGGCCATAGCTGATTGAAGAAATGCGCGTTGTACCTGTTGTTGGTAAACAGTAGGATCAACTCCCGAGGGTAAATTAAAAACAGGCACTACAACATCAGGATTTGAAGCAGTCATCATTAAAAGAGAATTTTGGTTGATTGGAGCGATCGGAGCTATGGGTGTTGAGTTAAAATTAGGCGTGTTTGGTGAAAATCCATTCTGCACATTGTTCTTTGTTTGATGAGCAGTTCCTCCACCCTTAATTCGATTTAAGATCTTCTTGTCATTTTGCATGATGGCAATAGTTTTGCATATGCGAATAGGATGTAAAATTCCGTCAAGACATTGATTAGTTGTGTAATATATTTCGATATTCTCTTCTGTACCTCTTATGCTAGCAGCGAGTGACCTGGCGTCCGATAATTCGTCTAACGAACCATCTAGAACCGGACTGAATAAGTCATCGAGAAACTGATCTACATCAGATGCCTGTGAAGGTACTCGTACACGTCTTACGTGGCTTGCTAAAGATGGAGCTTCACTAGTGTCGGACATAGCAGATGACCGAATACTCATTTCTGAACGATCAACGTACTTATTGGAGTGAGATCCTGCTAAACGCTTTCCGGCGTATTGGGATTTGACATATCTTGGTTGTGATTCTTTAAGTGGTGCAATACCATCGCTCGATCTGTAATGGTCGTTTTTACTATGAACCATAAGTGATATAGCAGGCTCCGATTCATCCATTGTCATGATTTCACTCGAATCGGTAACCAATAAATCATCCAACGACCTCGACCTGGATTTTTCGACTTCAAAGTATCTATCATTGAGTGGTTTGTTACGAGAAATTACATCATGTGACATCTTTCGCGTGTCCATGTGTCTTGTGTACTCTGGTTTTATTTCATCTCCTTCGAGTTTTCCTTCAATTACGGATAAATCCATAGAAGCAGTAACCATTTGCAAATCAGATATACGCTTAGTTGCTGGTGGTTCAGGGGGCGGCACTTGCGGACGTTTAAGATTTGAATCTGTATCCAGAAAAGAAGTTTGGCTGTTTTTATTGCCACATCTTAGTAAATCGCTTCGAACTGCTGGGAAAGCAGGACAAAGTTCTTTCTCGGAAACTAAATCCAGCACGAAATCTAAGCCACATGAATCTGTTATCAAACCACTCTCATCAATTATAACAGTCCAACCAAGATTAGGAATTCCAAGTGATGAAATTGCCAATGCTGCCGCTTCTTCACATGTTGTCCAAGAATCAACTGCAACCGTTTGCATTATACCATCAGGTAAAATAAGGCCAAGAGCAGTATCAGCTAGTCTAGATGAAGCCCTCCATTCTAGCCAGGATGGAGGAAAAAGACGACATGGATTTGCTTGATTTCCAGTATCGTTTCTCAAAAGTTTCTTTAACAGTTGCTCTTTTGTGTTTTGGGGTGCATTATCCACTATGAATTTAATGAGGTATTTATTGAATGCAGACCCAGGTTGAAAGGCAGATAAACAGTGTGACATTAGCAACCATAACTTTTTTGCTGAGGTTTCTTCTGCTTTGTATACTTGATTGCAAATTTGAACAAGTATTTCATCCCTCAATCCTCTTGATGACAACCCTTTGTGTACAACATAATCAGCTAAAATTTTTTCTTTGTTTTGATCAATTGAAGAATCATTTGTCAATCTTAGTATTAATTTGAAAATTGCTATTGCATCTTTAAAATCTTGATCGCGAGCTGCAGCCCTGGACAAAAATGGTGTTGTTATCACATCTCGCCTTGAGGATATTTTTATTCCATTGCAGTATACTGAACTAAATTTGCCAAAACTGAATTGGTCTAAATCAGGCGGTAAGTCTGAGGCAGTAGGGGGACCAGGAACAGTTCCTACTACTTTAACCAAATAACGATCATTTTGTTGACCGAACCAATCTTCGGATTTGGAATATATAAATACTAATTCTGCTGGTATATCCAACAACGCTGACGAACTTCTCTCAATCTGCTCTTTTGCTAAATTTTGAGCTGTCCGCTCCTTATGAAGCTGTTCCATATCCCTCCGCCGCCTCAGTTCTGTTTTGAATTTGACATAACGCAATCTCTGAGCGCGACCTCTGAATAACGATTGTGCTTTAACAACAGCTTTTTTAAGTGCAACGTACTTTTTCCTTTCGCGATATCCACGCCAATTCTTCTGAATAGATACTGCACCGTTTCTTTGCCTGTATATTCGTTTTCGGGATAACATTCCACGAACATGTTTTTGTATAATAATTGCAGCGATGCGTAAACGTTCCGATCGACTTGCTTCTAACGTGCGATGCAAGGCTTCTCTCAAAAATACTCGTGTAGCACCAAGTTGAAAATCAGGTCCTTCTGTGTTTGTGCTAGGTAAGGAATCTAGAATAAAACGTCCAAGTTCTCGATACGGTGTACCCCGCGGAAGTGGAGTCTTGAGCATATGTCTATATCGTTCTACAAAATGTTGGAATCTAAGACGTACGGGATATCCGCGTTGTCTTATTTTGATTGTATCAAGCATACCCAGGTATCTGAGTTGTTGTAAAACGCAAGGCATATCAATACGCAATGCTTGTTTTTCACTATTCGGTTTAACACATCTTACGAACCATGGGTTACATTTAGCCATAGATTGAAGCAGTTGCTGCAATGAATCTGAGAATCTTGCAGCTACAGTAGGTGTTCTAGGTTTCATCGTTACAAATCTTCCATTGGTCCCACGTGGTAATGTCTTTCCAATATCACGCTGTGCTTTTAATTGTTTAGTCATTTCTCCTACAAGCGGTTCGGTGCTAGAGTTCAACAATTCTATAACATCCATTTTTAAAGCATCTCTATTCTTCTCTAGAAAGCCTTCGACACAGTACCAAATTAACCCTGCATAGTGTGTTATTCCGAATTCTTGAGCACCAATACGTGGTCTGGAATACAGTTCATTTAGTGCATGGTTGTAATGACATTTTTCTAAGAAACTCAAATCGTTGGCTCGCGGGAAATTTGATTCATCATCTAGTAAGTGAAATATTCCAACTGGTTTTTTGGCCAATAGATGAATCACAGGTAGATTATCATCCCATTCCAATGAGTTCCATTCGAGTCGCTCTTTGGCATATTCCGCTTGCTCCAATTTGAATACATGTTTATTAAAGTACAGTTGAAGGCTTTCATTAGCATAATTGATACACAATTGCTCAAACGAATTTTCTGCAAGATCTTCAAATCCAAATATATCAAGTATTGAAATTCGATGCGCATCATATGTTCCTCCTCTGTGTACGATTGAATTTATTCGTAGAACAAGCCTAAAAACAAAATAATACATTTTAATATGTAGGTAATTTTGTATTGAAATAGATAACGTGAAAATAATATAATATGTAGATTAGGTGAGCTAATCATGGCAAGTAACATAGTTATAGCCGCTTAAGCGCGAGTATGCAACAAGCAAATGCACTAGGAATACAAAAATATTATTATGAATTAAATAGTGTATCGAAAGTCTCCGGCAGTGGTTTTATGAGGCAGGTTTTCTGCAGCAGTTTTAAGCAAAAACCTGCCGAAGACGTTTGATACTCCATCTGAAAAATGCACGTTTCAAATATCTTACCTTTTTTTCTACGTAATCCACACAATGCCTGCCAAATATTAATTGTAGTTTGAACTTAAAGAAATCAAAAAGTTTTTTTTCCAAAAAAAAAATGTTTTTGATTCTAATTTTCATTTGGGGGAAGTCCTCTAAGGCCAGACGGCCTGTATGTCCAGTAGGATGGTTCACCAGCAATAAAAAACCGGTAAAACTGATATTTCCCGGTATTTTTGTTAGAATTCTAAAAAAAACTGTCACAATTCACAAATCATTGTGAGAAAAATGAATACTATCCACTAACAGGTAGGCTTTTCAACCTGCTGGACGGTGTATGTAATAAATTGGACTGAAGCAACATTGAATATTGATTTACTTTAACTTAGATTTTATGTAATCTTCACTTACTTCTTATTTGTTCTGTCCATCGAGCCTAACTGTCGAAAAAAAAACATAAAAATCAAAAAATCATTGCCACGAAAGTAGGTAAAGAATTCAGAGTTTCTTTCTGCTAAGATGCTAAGAAATTCGTTTAGTTTAGCTATAAACAAAGTCAGAGAATTTTAATTTAATTAAACGTTTCTTTTTTTTTTTGAGAGAGAGAAAATAGTTTAAAACCGTTTTAGTGCTCGAAAAAAAAGTACCTTTACGCGTCCAATGGAGTACCCGGGTACTCACAAATTAAAATTCTTATAACTTTTCCAATTTTCCTTCTATTTGGATAAAACCAAAAGATTCAGAAGCTCATCCATTTTGAAATAACCGTTAGTGGTGTCCCGTAAAAATTTTCTTATTCCCGAAAATCCGGTTTTCCGGGTATAAAAAAAAACTACGAATGTGCGTATCGTTTAAAGAAAGCAGGACATAAACTTTATGATTTCTGCCTTACAGTGGCGAACCAGCTTGTGGCTAAAAACTACCAAAAACATCATATCAAGAAGACTGGCATCTCTGGATCGATCCCATACAAATGACAAGCGTCAAATGAAACAGCGCACTCCATCTATTAAAGGTGGAAGTTTTCTATGAAAGTGCTGGTAATTACATCTCTGCGAAGACAGAGTGTGCGTTTGTGATGGTCCAGCTTGTGCGTTCGGCTTGCATTCGCATCACCAGCACACACACTAGCATGCGTCAGTTCCACTTTTACTCAAAAGACTGCGCTGCCAAAACTGTCGCTCAATCTCAGGCAGAGTTCCCAGTATTCTTGATATGATGTTTTTGAAACTACCTTACTAAAGGAAAAAAACCCGCAATGAGTTTGCGAACTTAAATGAGCAGGTTTACATAGTTTAATTGAATTTCAAGGGACCAATGTTTTACGCAGGTTCAGCAATTTTCAATATAACTGAGTGAGAGCTTCGTACATTTACTTCGTATTTATATCGAGCTCGTATTCAAATACCTAGCCGTAAAAATACTCACCTCCATTGACGAGTAATGGAAGATATACAGTAGGGCGCCAGTGAGATTGATGAAAAAACGACATTCAAACATCGTTTGGCGGTAGCGTTCAAAAGTTTCATTTTCTCGAAAAAAGTATCCATGCAAAATTTCAGCTTAATCTGACTTTGGGAACACGTGCCTCAAAGCGCTCAATTTTTCAATTCAATGCACAAGAAGTAGTTTATGAAGCGATTCGACCGATTCAATATTCTTTAAACAAATGGATGCCAAATGTTTTAAAAATACATGAAGCAAGATCTGGTGTACCTAATCCGAAAAAATTTCTTTTGGAAAAAATCGACTTTCTGGCGTTCAGATTTTTTTTAGAAAGCTGTGACCAATGGAACATATGGGAAAAAATTGACCTTTGAATTTCGTTGGTGACTTTTTTCGAGAAGCTTTTCAGCCCTATCGTTCAACGAAATTCGAAAAATCAATTTCATTGGCACCCTAATACTAAAGTGACAAGATAGTTAGAGCTTAAACGCAGGACAATTTAATTCTGTGATGATCAAAAATTACACGTGCATAGTAGGGTGGCAATGACTTGTATGGAAAAAATCACAAGGGTTGTATGCAAAGCCACGACCGTAAGTTGACGTAGAACTACATAAGGTTCTTTGTTGCATTGCATACTTGTATTGAATATGTTTAAAATTTTGTGCAGAAGAGGAGTTGAAATGCTACCGAATTTTAGTTTGCACATACAACACTGAACAGGAATGAAACAAGCACTATAAAACGCAAACAAGTTTCAACAGTGAAAGTGCATGCAGATTAAATAACATTTCATTTTCAATTCCAGCGCAAAACGAGAAACTATTGAATTTTCAATAATTTGTTTGTTGTCCTTCTAAGAACTGTTGTTGTTCGATTTCATATCGGATTTAATGTTGATCGCATGTGTGTGCTATCCCGACAGAGGAGATTAAGGCATTTTTCTGATAACACAGTTGAAAGCTGTTCTTACAATAAAAATTTGATGGCCTATATACTTTTTTTTTTAAGAGGGGGATTTGTTAGTAGCTTAAGTATTTATGATAAATATTAGTAAGTAATGAGTATGTGTGTCCAATCACAAATGGTGACTTCTCAACACTGTTAAAAATTTGTAATTTTAATTGTTAGGATTTGTTTGCTTTCGCAATTAGGACTTATCGTTCGTAGGGATTTAAACCTAGGCCCATATACTTTGAAAACCAGCATACCAAAACGTTTGTGTGTTGTCAAAATACGGCAACTTTTCATTAGAGAAAATGCCGGCTAATGTACCTACTACTGATGCTGCTCGCTACTACACAAAGGCAGCTTTTACTAGAGGAAAGGCCGCTGCACCAGCTAGCCCAAATATCATTGCTGATATCACTACTGCTGCTGATGCTATTCGCTACCACATCTGCAGCTGTTAAGTGAGTATTTTGAAGTCGCTGCCTATAACTAATATGAGCAGTTTTGGCCTATTTCTGCCCTTTTATAGGCCATATAGTACACGCAACAGTTGGACTGTGCGTAACCACATCAATATTGCGTCTTTTTAGAGCATCTTTTGTACTGTTTCGGAACCAGTACATCGAATGTGTGTTGTTTACAACGCATTTGGTGCTCTAGCGAATGTTCAATGTATTGGACGGCTCAAAATCAAAACACTTTTGAATTATTAACCGGTGCTAGTATTGCCATGAAGATTCGTACTGGTATTGGTAATATTTTCCAGAATTCTGCCATCGTTAAAGAAGTGCAAGTAGTAATCAATACTGATGATTTTGGTACTGACTAGGTCAATGTAAATATGAACTGATCGATTCACTATCATGAATCCGGTCATTCAAAAACATCATCGAATCAACAACAATTAAAAAGATTTGAATTATTAACCGGTGCTAGTATTGTCATGAAGATTTGTACTGGTATTGGTAACATTTTCCAGAATTCTGCTATCGTTAAAGAAGTGCAAGCAGTAATCAATACTGATGATCTTGGTACTGACTAGGTTAATGCAAATATGAACTGATCGATTCACTATCATGAATCCGGTCATTCAAAAACATCATCGAATCAACAACAATTAAAAAAAAATTGGATTTGTTTAAAACATTTTGCATTTAACGACGACTCTGGTTTTATTCATATGCATTCGATTCCACGTTACTGGAACCAGCGTCAGTAAATTCTATTGCACAAGGCTTGCCATTGGCTGTTTCGGTTGCTGACGGTGATTAGGGATGCACGAGCCTTTGATACGCACCGACTCGCGAAAGTAACCATATAATTCTGTCGACCGTACTTGGGAAAGCAATCATATAACAGCCAATCAGATCAATCGAAATTTGCGTTTAAACGAGGATTGATAATTTTCAATAATATAGTTTCTTGTCATTATAGGCTTGACAATTATTAAGGTTTGATTATGCAATAACCTAATTTTTATGCAGATGATAAAAGCTGTTCCGGGTGTTGTGCTTATTAAGGAAGGAAAAGATAATTCAGTACGTTCTGAGACATGGAGATAAAGTCAAAATTATAACTGTTCCAAATTTGAAGATGTAAATTAATTCAAGAGAAGATATTAACTCTTCAATTAGGTATTCATTTCATCCTGAAACAGACAATTTGTTGTTTGACTTAATATCGGATAAGTTGCCGATCACATCTTTACGTTATCACTGACAGCGCGAATAAGATATTCCTTGTGATAGATAACACAAGGAAAAGCTGTTTTAACACTCGAAACTAGACGGCTCATGTATTTTGAACGCCAGCTTACCAGACCATCAGTGTGTTGACAAAATGAGGCATCTTTTCATTGAGCTCGCTATCGCACAGACAGCATTTCACCAAAGAATGTGCCGCTGCATCAGCTGGCCTTGCTACTATCGATGCTGATACAGTGATACTTGCTGCAACTGCTGCGCTATCCGTTGCCATGCCACAACTGTGTCCGCTATCCGCTGCACTGCCGCTGCTAGGGAAGAACTGCTGTTGTCGCTGTTTGGAAATAATATGAGTAGTTTTGGCAAAAACAGGCTCTCATATAGGCCATATATTTAGTACATTCCGAATTACTAGGTCTATAATTCTGTGCTGTGACCGTGATTGGGAAGCAATCATATAACGACCAAGCAAAGGTTGAATTTTTCGTTTTGACAATTTTCAATAGTACAATAGTTTGAAAAATAAAATTACAATTTTCTGCATTTGCGAAGAATCTTAGAAGATTTTTCAATCTATTACTGCAAGAGGAAATCCTTCGAAAACTAACCGATTTATTAGCATTTGAAATTGGATACATTTTTAACTTTTTCCGGTTTAAGATTTTCATTTTACATCCATTTGTAGCCGAGAATGTAAATAAGGTTCTTTATTGCATTACTTGTATTACTTGTATTGCATTACTTGTATCCGCTGCACTGCTGCTGCTGCTGATGCTTAGGAATGACTGCCGATGTCGCTGTCTGGAAATAATATGAGCAGTTTCGGCAGACACGGGCTCTTATATAGGCCATATACTGCCCCTCATAGCAAGTCCGTCCCAATTGCATTTTTACAAATTTGACTTTATTGGTGAAATCATCACCTTTTAACATCTACTTTCGATAGAACACATAATTTTGAATAATTTGTTCTAAGGAACTACCTTAAAAATAGCAAGTCGGTTTGTCCCATAGCAAAAATGATCGCAAGTCTGTCCCATAGAATAAATCATCACAATCATCAGACCCACAGTCAAAAATAATTATGAAACATGTATGTTTAACATAGTTCATGGTCTTCAGGTTTAGAATTTGATGTATCAGTTGACCAAGTAATTTTCAATAAGCGGTTCGATTGAATTTTAGTATAGTTTCGCATTTAAAACTGGAAAAATAAAACATTTCGTTTTAGGAGAAAACTGATTTCTAGAATCTGTTGGAATCGTTAGTTGTTGTGCCGATATCTTTAAAAAGCCAACCGGTGTTGAAACAATGGACAGAATCAAATAATTGTTCCAAATTAAAAGACTGCTTAGCCGAAATCCCCCGATATCAACATTACGGTCGATTCCCAAGTAATAGTTTTATACATGGATATGAAAATATCATAAAATTTTGATATCATATCTCGCTATGCCTTTAATAAGATATTTGAGTTGCTTTTAAAATATCTCATTAAAAGTAAGTTTTTAAGTGAAAATTGTTTGTTATTGTTGCCTTTCTCCTAGAAAGGTATAGCAATCACTTGCAAAACCGAATGTATAAAAGTGCTCCAAAGAGCCGAATGGCATATATCTCTCGACTCAGCTCGACGAGCTGAGCATTTTCTGTATGTGTGTGTGTGTATGTGTGTGTGTATGTGCAGATTTTTATTCTCACTCACTTTTCTCAGAGATGGCTGGACTGATTCTCATGAAATTAATTGCAAATGAAAGGTCTTGTTGTCCCATAAGACCTTATTCAATTTTATTGCAATCGGATTTTTAGTTTGGAGGTTATGTATCAAAATGTAAAAATCATGAAACATCATTATCTCGCAAACTACACAACCGACTTGAACAAAATTGGTTTCAAATGAACGGGCTATCCAGAAAACCCCTAACTTTTGAATTTTATGAAGATTGAACTTGTGGTTCAAAAGTTATGTACAGAAACGTGTTGTGAAGACTGGAATGGAAGACCTAGTTGCCCCATAAGACCCTATTGATTTGTTTTGCAATCGGACTATTACTTTGCCTGTTATGTTTAAAAATGTGAAATCCATCTATGGAAAGGAACATATTCCGAAGACTACTTGGACTCACTCACTTTTCTCAGAGATGGCTGACCCGATTTCCACAAAATTAGTGTCAAATGAAAGGACTAGGTGCCTCATAACACCCTATTAAATTTTACTGTAATCGAACTGTAACTTCGTCTGTAATGTACCGAAATGTGAAAATCACGAAACTTCATTATCTCAGTAACTACACAACCGATTTGATCAATATTATTATCAGATGAGCGGGCTAGTTAAGGGTAAACTAATGAATTATGATTGAACACGTGGTTTCAAAGTTTGGCTGCCCTATACGTTCTCATTTCATTTCATTATAATCGAACTTAAGCAACCGTTATGTATTAAATTGTTAATAAAACAACGAAAGTCTATTATCTCAAAGATTACATGACTTATTTGAACATAACAAGTGTCATACAAACGAGTCATCTCTCAATTTTCATAACAATTTGATATGTGGCTCAAAAGGAAAAAACAGAAATTCAAAGACTAGTTAAAACTATACCCGCTTTTGTCGATATATGTGGCCTCAACATAAATTTAATGTGGTATCGTACTATTTGAACGTTCCAAATTCATTGATTCCTTGCGATGTGTTTAAAGTCTGAAAATGCACGACGAATCGGCCATAGGATATGATCAAAGTCAAATAACAAGTCGTTTGAAATGATTGGTTTTATCGAAATAACAACATCCTCGACTTTTGGCTTCTGTACATCACCCTAATTCTGAATATATTCGTATTGGGTGGTATTCGGTCATTTTCAGCAAATTTTCTGGAATCAATTTGACACCGGAAATACTCATATTGGGAGGTATTTAGTTAGTTTGGTTGTTTTCCAGAAACCAAAAGTGGTCGTCTTTAAATTCAAAATGGTGTCAAGGGTCAATGTTTGGTTTCTATGCATCCTCTCGATTACGGAAATATCCATATTGAGTATTATTTGGTCATTTTCGACTGTATAAGTTGCCATTTAGCGATTCAAAATGGTGCCTGAGGTCAATTGTTAGCTCATTGCATAATTCTGGTTCCAGAGATACTCATTTTGGATGGTATTTGGTTATTTTAGGCTGTTTTCCACAAACCGGAAGTCGCCATCTTGGATTTCAAAATGGTATTTGAGATAATTTCTGGCCTCTGAGCGTCATTTTGGTTGAAGAAACACCCATATTGGGTGTAATTCGATCATTTTCGGCAGTTTCCCAGGAGCCGGAAGTCGCCAACCTGGGGTCCAAAATAAGGTCTGTGATCGATTTCAGCTGCTGTGTATCATTCTTGATCCGGAGATACTCATGTTAGACGGAAATCGGCCATTTTTGGCAGTTTTCCAGAAACCACAAGTTGCCATTCTACAATTCATAATGGTGTCTGTAGTCGATTTGTGGCTCCAGTGCATCATGAGGGTTCCGGAAATACCCATATTGGGTGATATTTGGTCGTTTGCCGCTGTTTTTCCGAAACCGGAAGTCGCCATCTTAGAATTCAAAATGGTACCTGTGGTCGCTTCCTTTCTTTTAGCTCCTCCTCCTCATTCTTTATCCGGATATTATCATATTGGGTGGAAATCGGCCATTTTTGGCTGTTTTCCAGAAACCGGAAGTTGCCATCTTACAATGCAAAATGTTGCCTAAGGTCGATTATGGAACATATTTGTTACCACTAAAAACATTTACCTGCCAAATATGGTTCCATTTAGTTGATTAGTTCGCGAGATGTGCAGGAATTTGTGTCAGAAACATGTGCTTCTGAAAGAGGGAGGGGCGTCGAACCAATATGGACATATTTGTTACCCTGTTAAACATCCACATGCCAAATTCGGTTTCATTTGTTTGGTTTGTTCTTGAGTTGTGCAGAAATGTATGTTTCATTTGTATTGGACCCCTCCCTTCCAGAAAAAGGAGGGGGCTCAAACTATCATAGGAACCTTTATCGGGACCAAAAACCCCTTCATACAAATTTTCACGTCGATCGGTTCGGTAGTTTTCGAACCTATATGGATCAAACAGACAGACAGACCGGACTACATTTTTATATGTATAAATTACAACATCAATATTTCAGAACCTAAAGAGTGAATATACATTTTTTGGATTGAAGCGTTCATGTCAATCTATTTTTACAAATAAAAGTTCGAATGAGAAAGGCTGGGTCTGACCGCTAGGTGGATTAATTTAGGTTTTTAAACTTTTGGGGCTTTGGATGCATGAAACTTTGCCAATTTTTCTATTTGTTAGGCAACACTCGCATTAACAGCTAATAGAGAATCGGCGTGAAATATCGTGCTCCCGAGCGTCTCCGTCGGTAAGCGTGGATTTAGTGGTCGTGCATAATGCTTCGGTGTAAACGCGTCTCCGGCCCGGGAGAGTTCGGCTCATATAAATGTTTTCGAAATGCTCTATAATATGTTAGTTCAAATCATCCACAAAGTGTAGTATAACAATTTGCGTTTCACTAGAATATAACATACACACCTGTGCGTGGCCCTAATAACACTCTATTGTTTATTTCTGCTTCAAATCGGTCTCAAATCAGGAAATTGCTTTTCAAGAACAGACGAACAATTTACAAAAAACGTCGTTAGTCGACCAGTTTAGCTCAAAGCCAGATGTCCGGAAATATCTAAAGACTTCGCGTCGATACCTTTCATTAGGTCGTATTTTCTACAGATTTATAACCATCTGTTATAATAACCGTGTTTTAATTTTCGGTATAAAGAGGGTCACTTCACGAAGAAGTGATAGGAGTGGCGAGGCGTTAACGTAGACTCAACTCTCGTAGCTTTCGTAACATTGTGTAGTCAGCTGAGATAAATCAATGAGAGATAGGTTTCGGTAGTTGTATAATGACTTCATAAACAGATTTTCGAATCTTTGAGTCTGTCTTGATTGAGTCATAGGTCCGGTATCCTCGCGTGCGCTTTATTTGCGGTGTTACATCATCAACCGAAATGAGTTCGGATCGAGTTATGATCTCCGTAGAAGATATAATGAACTCGTACGCGCGATATTTGTTATCATGAACCCAGTACTAGAACTCAGCGCATCGTTTACCAAAACGAAACCTACTGCAAACCTCACCCTTTCCTCCAACATCCCAATGATTTCTCGTGGAAGTGCAGAGGTGTTCTCGGCTTCCAATAAAGCGAGTATCACGTCAACATATTCCTATACACACTCCTTCTTTGACCTGCACTCGGATGCGGCCGGCGCTGGTATTGCCTAATATAAAGATTAAGGTTACCAGTTTTTACACATTGAGGATGAATGTTAATCCCAAGCACCATCCATTGGTTCTCTGTGTAATTACAGCTGATCTGGCAATAACGGAGTAGCAACCGCGGGCGGTCAATCATGCTCATGCTCATGCTCATTGTGCATGTAGTTGCTGAGCAATAGAAGTTTTAGGGTCGTTGCTGATACTTTATCAGAATAAATCAGCCACAAGGACTGGTAGAATATGTGGAAGATGGGGTGCTGAATTTAAAGGATAAGAATGCAGGCGGTTTTGTATTAGACGGTAGCGGGAATTCATTAATCGACCGTGAAATTTGCGGGAATCATTCACTTAATACAAAAAACAACAAGAGATTAAATTATTAGTGGATAAGCTAGAGAAGCAAATCAGACTATATAATGCTGATAGTGAGCGCACGTTGGTCGCACCAGATCAGGTTAAGACAGTTTTGGGAGGGCACGTTGGGTCGCGACAACTGCACCTGAGAATTCGATAATGGAAATTGATATGGTCTGGTCATGCAAGATAATTTCACTAGGTATTTGGTATATTCTTGTACCAATGCAAAACAAAGAGAGCTACACAGTAGCTAAAACTATTGTTGAAACTATATTTAAGAATTTGGAACACTGCTAAAGTTATCAACGGATAACGGTGCAAATTTTGTAAGTGCACTCATGAAAGATGTTTGCAAGATTTTGAAGATCAAGAAAATTACTACTAGCCAGTACAATCCACAGGCTAACCTGGTAGAGAGATCGAATTGCGAGTTAAAAACTTACCTAAGACGATTTATTGATGGAAAACCACACACCTGGGATAAATTATTTCCATTTTCCACGTTTGAGTATAACACTCCAGTGAGCTCTTTCACGGGGTACATCTCTTTCGAATTGTTGCACGGACCGGACGTACAGTACGCATTCCAACCTCCATTTACAAACGAAATGGAGTGGACAATTTGACATGTGAAACATATACACAGGAAATGAAAAAAAAAAACTTATGACCTCCACGCAAACGCGGAGGCCATCCTAAAGGATTCGAAGGAAAAGCGCAAGCAAGTGTATGAAAGAAAAGCAAATGACTGGCATCCTTTAGTCTTAGTAAAATCAGTCCCCACAGGATCAGGTCATATGTCCAGAACATGTGGAGATAACCTTATGAAGTGGTGGAATTTTCAAGCGAAATGACCACTGTAATTAAAAATAGGAATCGTTTAGAAAAAGATCATAGTAACCGGCTTAAACACTATTATAACTGATTATATAAATTGGAGCTATTCTTTTAAAGTTGATGGTAGAATATACTTAATTTAACGGCATAGTTTATTACAGCAAGCATCTAAGATTGTAGTTTTTTAGTAATTCAGAGGAAGCGCGAAAAAACGCAATCACATTCACATCAAAGACTGTTAGCGAAGGAGAATGTCAACAAAGAATGTGGTGACATCACAGTGACGATGGTCAGACTACTGTATCATAAGAATAATTCAAACACAAAATCCTGTGACGAAAAACGGACAAGTGGAAACAAGTAATATTTTGGCTGAAGATGAGCCCAACAAGCATCAGTAAAAAATCGCGTTAACTGAGCAAGCTCGGGGCAACAGTTGAAAATGGATCAAATGTGAAGAGGAATTAAAAAAAAGGCGTGAAGAAAAACGAAAAGTCGCGGAAAAAAATGAATGATTTTTTTGACGAGGGTCAATAGGCCAAACTGAACGAAGAAACTGTAAGGGGCCGTTCCTAAACCACTTTGTCATAAAAAGGATGACGGACGGGGGGGGGGGGGGGGCTTGTCAAAAGACCACGAAAGACCATGCATAGGGGTGGGCGGGTTAACGAAATGACCACGTGTTCTTTTTTCCTGACTTATAATTTATTGTTGCCACCAAGTCAAAAATGTAGCTGTTGCATTTTGAAAATATAGAATGTACTGAAAGTTTAATAATAAAAATGTAATAAATTTAAGCGAATTTTTAGCATTTCTCAAATCAAAAGACCACGTGGTTGAAGTCGCAAGCAAGGTTGTTAATCGATAACTTATCGTAAACGCCGATAACGATACTGTCTGCTATCGTTATCGACGATGACGCTAACGTCTTCAGACATTATCGTCATTGCCAAGGACGATAGCTACTGGACGGTATCGAATCAATAACGTCTGAAAAACGAATTCGCAGTTTGTTTTCACTTTGGCTGCTGTCTTGGATAGCAACACAAACAAAGCTGCATTTGGTTCAATAGCAACGGATCGGTTCGTTGCTATTGCATTGCCAAACTTATGGATTCGTTGATACTCGAAAATTTTTCCTTCCTTGAGTTTTTATTTTCCAAAAGTAAATAGCAACGCTCGGTGCGGTTATTTTGTCGGTTATCAAGCCAGCTTTAGCAACCGAAATATAGGCACTAGTGCAGTTGCTCTGATAGACGTTAGTGACCTGATAACGTCAGGTAAATATCGTTATCGTCGATAACGTTAATGTTTGAAGACACCATCGTCATCGTCGATAACGATAGCAGATTAGAACAAACGAAGCAATTACGCTGAGGAATACAATCAAACAAAGGTCGATGAAAAAATTATCAAAGGTATCAAACATAAAACAGGGTAAGTAAAAGATTGAAGCACAGCAGGTATGTAAAATAGCAAATAAGGTTATTATTGTTATTACTATTTATCAAATGTTTCATCTGACAAGAGTTTTAATGAATAAAAATATTTAAATATATGTGCGGTTGGGAGGGGCTGCCTGGACGAAGACCGGCATCCGTGACAAATATTACTAGCTACCATATATTACAAATGGACGTAAATTATTAACATCAACCACAGAAACATCTATTCTATTTTTCCTTTTCATGCACCTTTCTGCAACTACTATCACCCTTCGACTATCCCCTACATTCAACCATGTCTTACTATCCGGCATTCCAACGCAGAATTTATTTGACCTCTCGGGTTACTATGCTGCGATGCCAAATCTTAATCTCTCCTCTGGTACAGTATGGAAAGTGTTTAAGCACTGGAGACTTGGCCCTGCGGCCCCCTTCTGCACCCAAAAATGAAAATGAAAATGGAATTTAGTAGAAATTAAACTTCCTTCTATATATATTTGTCTTGTGAAAGATGGCTCACTCACCGATTACACAGCGGCAAAGATGTCACATAAAAAAATTTCCTGCAGTTTCAAGTTCGTGGAAAAAATAACGATGAAGAATTACAGGTTTTAGTCGAAAATGTGTATTCACAGAAAATTATAACTGACATGGACCTTTATGAACATGTTAACATTCAATTCAGGTTAATTTAAACATTTTATCAGTAAACTGATAAAATGTTTAAATTGAACTGAATTGAATGTTGCCTTTCTCCCAGAAAGGTTTATTTAGCAATCGCTGAAAAAACCAAAGGTATAAAAATGCTCCAAAGGGTCGAATCTCGTATATCAATCGACTTAGTTCGACGAGCTGAGCGTTTTCTGTATGTGTGTGTATGTATGTGTGTGTGTGTGTGTGTGTTTGTATGTGTGTGTATGTGTGTTAATGTGTGTGTATGTATGTAACGCTCTCCCAATCTCACTCGATTTTCTCAGAGCACCGATTTCCATGAAATTAATTGCAAATGAAAGATCTAGTTGTCCTATAAGACCGTATTGAATTTTATTGTAATCGGATTTTTTGTTTCGAGGTAATGTATCAAAATGTGAAAATCACAAAATTTCATTATCTCAGAAACTGCACAAACGATTTGAACAAAATTAGTATCAAAAGAACAGGCTTGTTTTTCGAACCATTTGTAGAATAATTTTATAATGATTGGACATGTAGTTCAAAAGTTACGCAAAGAAACGTGTTTCTAAGATTGTTTAAACTCACTCACTTTTCTCAAAAATGGCTGGACCGATTTTAATAAAATTAGTGTCATATGGAAGGTCTTCTTGCCCCATAAAACCCTATTGAATTTTATTGTTATTGGACTTTAACTTTGTCCGTTATGTATAATAATGGGAAATCAGGCTATGACAAGAAATATGTTTCTAAGACTGCTTGAACTGACTCACTTTTCTCAGAGATGGATGGACTGATTTTCACAAAATAAGTTGCAATAGAAAGGTCTAGTTGCCTGATAAGAACCTTTTTAATTTTACTATAATCGGACTGAAACTTTGTCTGTTACGTATCAAAATGTAAAAGTTTTGAAATTTCTATTTATCTCAGAAACTACACAACCGAATTGAATAAATTAGGTATCAAATGAATCTTCAGAACCCTTAAAAACGATTTTTATGATGATTGAACATGTAGTTCAGTTTTTAAATTCACTCGTTCTGCCAAAGATGGCATGACTGAGTGTTGCAATCTTAGCTTTAAATTGAATGTTTGGTTGCTTTATTGGTACCCATTTAATTTGATCATAACACTGGTTGACAAAATCGAAAAAAATGCTGCTTTGGAGCACAATAGCACAATACTTGCCCTAGAAAGAAAAAAATTCACAGGAAAAGTTATAATTTTTCATTTTTTCTTAGTTTGACCTTCGGGGCCATACTTGTGTTGACCAGCGTAATTGGACTTTTATTTTAATCATTATGTGTTGAATTGTCTATCTCCCAGATGGTCTCGAGGTACGATGGCTGGCCTAACAAGCCAGTCGTCGTAAGTTCGAGTCTCGGCTCGGGAGAAACTGTTGGTGTCAGTAGGATCGTAGCGCTAGCCCCGCAATTGTCCCGTACACTAAACAGTTGGCTGCGAAGTCTGTGTATAAATAAACAGAAGGTTAAGTTCCGAATCGGAATGTAGCACCAAGGCTTTCCTTTGTGTTAAATTGTAAAAATATTGAAAGTCTATTCTCTCAAAATCACACGACTTTTTTAAAAAAAAAACAGGTGTCAAACGAACAGGTTGTTCATCAAACTTACAAAGAATCAAAACCCAAAGGCTGTTTAAAACTAGCTGCTGTGATCAAAGTCCGAAATAAGGAGTCTTTATGATAAAGAAACTTTTTATTTAGTACAAATATTACGTAAATTTCAAATACTATGCTCCTATATTCTTTCAAATACAACATCAATATTCTAAAACCCAAAGAGTGGATATACCATCGTTGGATTATATTTTGGCAATTGAAGGATGTTTTCCAGAAACCGGAAGTCGTAAATTCGGATGAAGTATGGAGTTGATTCCTGGCCTCTGAGCATCATCCCGGGTACTGGAAAACTCACATTGCGTAATGTTTGTCCCTTTTAGACTGGTTTCCACAAACCGAAAGCTACTGTCTAGTAATTTAAAATGGCGTCTGAAGATGATTTCTGGCCTCCGGGTATCATACCGCTACCCCAAATCGTATTGGATGTTATTTGTCACTTTAGGCTGTTGATCGGGAACTGTCGCCATCTTCGCTATAGAAATATCCAGATTTGGCAGTTCGGCAATTTTATGATGATTGTATGATTTTATGATTATCAGGCAACCAGAAATGGTCATCTGGATTAAAAATGGGGTTTGAGGTCGGATTCTGGCCACTGGGTATATGAATACAAATCGATTATACCACGATCAAAAACAAAATCGCATCATATATTTGAAAGAATTTGATGTTATTCGCATGTTTATGTGTTAAGGTATGTTCATACGTGTGTGATTGTTATATTTCAAATGTTCCGTTTAGTGTGCTGTTGGCTACCAAAAATTTGTTGTTTAGAATGAATAACAAATCCAGCAGGAATTATCACGGTGTATTTTTCAAGTTGGTGTTGGTGTAAATCTATTTTAACAAATAAAATAATAAGTTAGAATGAGAAAGGCTGGGTCTCACCGCTAGGTGGATAATTTTAGGTTTGATTTTTTATAATATATTCAGTTTGCATTTAGTGTTCAATAACATGAAAATATCTGAATCGGTCATTTTTGTGATTTTTCAATGCAAATTATTGGTTTGTTATTGATGTATAAAACTTTGCTTTTCATGTAGTCTTGGAGGAACAATATTTTGGTATTATTTTTTGTTATTTTACCAACTATGTAAACCCAGACCGATGTCATGACAATTGTTTCCTGAAGCCGGCGCCGATGATGATGACGCTAGTGTTGAAAATATGGTCATAAGCTCCGTTCATTGAGCCGCATGTGTTACTGTACGGATTTTTGCGTGCTCCTAACTATATTGAATGTAGAACACTCCAGAACGTGTTGAAACATGTTTCAACGTGATCATTTTTGTCCTGCACAAAACCCATGAAACGGTCAGAACAAAACAGTCGTTCTTCGCTTTCTGCATTTCTGCACACCACTTACAGCAACAGTTGATTTCGCATGGACTGAGCTTATTCGGCTGTTCCGCAAGCACTGACAGCCTTTTGACGTATAATCGAGCCAGAGAAAAACGGCTTCAAGCCAAATGTATGGGGACGTTCGTGACAGGGATGTGTGTAAACCACATTAAGATCACAATGAGGTGTATTTCCAATATCTGGTTGTGATATTATGATGATGTTTTCTCCTGCTCGGGTACTCGCACGTATGTTGAAATTCATTTTTCAATTTAATCAATATGCACTTTGCTTCAAATGATTGTTTTTGTTTGGATTGAACTTTAATTTTTTTGAAACGAACAACAGTATTGCAAATTCAAAAAACCCAAATTAATCCACCTAGCGGTGAGACCCAGCCTTTCTCATTCAAACTTATTATATGTTAAAATAGATTTACACTATTTAAAAGAAAAAATACTCCTTGAAAATTTCTGCTGGTTTCATTTTTCACTTTAAATAAGGAATTTCTGATAGCAACCCGGGCAGGAGAGAATAGCAAAATCATAACTCCCCAATAACACATTTTGTTATAGGGTCTTATCGTGTTATTCGATAGATTTTTACGTTTCCAACATGCATATGAAATTAATATCAAATTTAGATATCATATCTCATTGTGCCTCTCATTTGATATTTGAATTGATTTTCAAATATCTCATTGAAGCGCGTTCATAAGTAAAAATAAATCGTACTATAAAATCGCACAGTATTACGTACTAGAAACTTGGATTCATGCTATACAAATTTATTCATTTGATTAAAATTGAAAAAACGGACGTAAAGTGAAAATTGCATTAAATAAAACAACAAGGTATATCTAAAAAAGCTAAGCTTTGGCCGTATTTTAATCAATTTTTTCTTATACTTTACATGGTGATAAATATTTTGAAATTTCAAATTTGATCTAAGCTATTTTCATTTTTTGAGACATCAATAAATAAAACCACAATCTGAGATTTACACTGCAACATACGCCAAAACACTCATTCATTTATTTAACGTATTTCTCGGACGATTCAATTCTGCAACTTTGATTCATCAGGCGTTAGTAGATACACATACATAAGACATAGGTAAAACTGGCGTTTTTTTTCTGGAACACGTTGCCCCATAGTACTCCGTACCTCATCCTGTCCAACTGCTCGACAAACAATGAACAAAATGAATTTTCCTTTTTTTTCGGCTTTATCGAGTTCCAAAGAAAATCCCATAAAAAACTGTCAAAAAGTTCTTTAAAAAATCAATACAGCTTTTTTCGAGTGGGAAAGAGGTTCAACCAAAGAAAAAATTCGTTCAAAATGAGTCCGTTTATATCCGGGGTCAAGATGAGTACTGAACAATCTTCACCATTTCTGAATATCTGGCATTATTCAGAAAAATCAGGACAAATGCAAAAATATGAAAAATAAATCAGGACGCTCTAAACGGGTCTCAAAATCAGGACATGTCCTGCTAAATCAGGACGGATGGTATCCCTACCTCTGAAGCGATTTAATCTATCTCATATGCATTACTAAACTAATCGGTTTGGAGATCATATGAAGACAAGTTGACATATTATGTAGTTGCTCCTGTTAATATTTTCGAGTTCCAAGTGATTGATTATATGCCAAATGTTGCATTATTATATTTAGACAGAGTAGCACTTTTACACTGCACTGATTGTTGAACTGGTTCGATAGGAGCATAATGTTAATCCGGATTTCCTGTTTGATGCTGTGTTTTCATTTCGCATCTAACCCTGCGATCCTTTATCGAACTGTACATATGTACCCTCGGCACAGATATTTAAATTGGAAGAAGTATTCACTGTTTGTGATTCCCTGCAATTGATTATAAAATAAGTTGAGGAAAAGCAGGGTTTAACAACAGGCGCAGTTTTTTCCTGGATTAGCACTTTGCCGTATTATTTGTATAAGACGATTACTTTTCAGGCAACTTTGACTGTAAACAATGGTACTTTACCAATGCATTTTTTTGTGAATTATAATGTACTCACCTTTTTAACATACTTTTAGAAGATAAGCGGTTGCACCTAATATTTTCTTTAAGTTTACTCTTGACAGATTCTCAAAAAACAGTTGTAACATATGTAATACATATCATTCGCTGGAATGCATCAAATTTTAATGTCTGTTGATATAAAGGGAGCGAGAGATGATTTACCTATGTTTAGTTTATCAACCAAAAGCTCTTGGCCTGAAATTTAGACTTCTATCTTTTGTTTATGTTTGCAGAGCACCGTTTGCACATTAATAGCGAATTTCTTTATTCCACTGGATCAGTGCCGGTCTTCTCAGAAAGAGAGAAATGACATTGTGATTTACGACGCAAGTAAGAAAGAGATGCCAGATAGTTTTTTCGAACTAAGCCCATGCGGCGATGGGCTAAAACTGATAAATTCTACGGTGAGCTTCGGGCAGCACGCCAAGTTAATACTGGGTCAAAACCAAGCGAATGAGGAAAGGTTTTGACAGCAGTGAGTTGGCTCCAGGTCAAAACTAGGTGAGCAGGTCGAATAAAGAAATTCGCTGTATAATAGCACACTCCAATACAGAGTTGCCAATAACATTATTTAATAAATCCAAAAAGCCGAAAATATAACAACAATTTCATGCCTTGGTCAGTCATGTTTAGCTACAGACAGTTTTTTTTTACAGATTACTTTCTCTATTATTGGTTGTTCTTTTTTACATTGTTTTTAATGGTTTTGTTGAATCTCTATGCCACGACATGTTACCATCAATTTGGATGAACTACATGCGGGAAGTAAAATTCGTGTAATTTTTCAAATCGACGCTAGTCGCAAAATGTAAACAAACGGGGTTTTAATATCGGGTTCGCCACAGAAGGCAGAATCACGAAAGGCAGAAGCACGAAAGGCAGAATCATGAAAGGCAGAACTCTATGACCGTACACACAAGGCAGAATATTTCAAAAGGCCGAATTTCGAAGGGCACGAAACGCAGAATCACTGGTAGCAGAACCTGACTCACGATAGCCAAGTGCGTGATGGCGAATTGGTGCGAACCCTGGTCACGGTATCAAAGCTGCTACTCTACATTTATTGTTTAATATTATTTGGTAACCAGACATAATACCTGGTCACACAGCAATGACCAGTTTTGATGGGAGGTGCAAATCAAGCTGAATTATTAGATCCGAAACGCGCAAACTGGTTTGGCTCAGGTCCTTAAGACTCTTACGGCATCGCGGAGAGTAACTTTTCGATGTTAGATATAACTTACACTAGTCTCAACGGCTTGTTGGTTATAATGAACATAAAACAATTCATGCGGCGAAGACGCATAATCGAGGGCAAGGAACCGAGGCGGCACAAAGCCGCCGTGGTTTCCGCGGTCCGAGCCGGCCGCCGACCCGCCGTCGAAAGCGGCGGCCTCTCGCATACAAATACCTGATCTACTGGTTTTCTAGGATTATTCAAACAGGTTTTCTTTCCCTTAGTTAAATCCGAACGAGCGGTAGCGAGTAAGGACAGCATACACTTGGACAATAGAGTCGGCTAAAGGCCGCGAGTGTGTGTTGTTAAAAAGTAAATAGACCATTTTTTGATTCTGCCACTCATGCCCTTTGTGATTCTGCTATTCGTTATTCTGCCTGATGAAATATTCTGCCTTTCGTAATTCTGCTTTTCGTGATTCTGCCTTTCGTGATTCTGCCTTTCGGTTTTCTGCCTTTCGTAGGAGACCCTTAATATCAGGTCATTTTATAAGATGTTGTAACGATACTAACCTGATGGAGTTGGCGAAAATAGACTTTTCGGTACTTTTAAACCATTTTGACGAAACGACCGAACTATATACCTATTTATATGTAAGAAGAAAGTGACGCAGAGAAAAAAATTGCATCATCCATTACACCATCATCAATTTTGAAATCATTAAACGACGTTAGCAAAATTACCTAAATATATAACAAACGATTTTCAATCTGACGAATCTCACACAAAATTTTTACTTAAATTACGCACCCGCTGACATCATACCAATATACACGGAAAACGAAAAGTACCCATTTTCATGTCGATTTAACTCAACGGGGTCGTTCCGTGCAGGAAGCCAATTTTGAGTAGTTGTAGATTAATTCAATAGAAGGTATGTAGCACTAAGAGCAATAATACGTCAAAAATACCCAACGTTTTTTTCTATCTTTTTAACTATGCTTTGGGTTGATTTCAATTAATTTCATTCGATTGAATTAATATTAGTTGAAGAAGCGGATAATTGAAAAATAATCTATATAATCTATCTCAAAACTTACCCAAGTACCTTCCAATTTGGTGTTACTGGCTTCATAAATTTCCCCCTTTAAGCGCCTCCGTTTCTAGCTCCTATTCTATTCTCACAATGCAATGTTAATCTTGTTTTTGATTGACGACTATTATTTAAAAACAGAAGCACAGAAGCACGTTCGTCACTTAAAATCACCATCTTAAAACCAAAACAACCAATATATAAGAAAGATCTGCCACTTCCGCGAAATCGATTTCATCACGCGGGTTAAGAATTTTTCAATCAGTTTGGTTATTCATCCAATATTGGGTTCAAACTACTTAATGTTGAATTTTTGGCAAAACCACCATCATTGGGTAAAAGCATGTTTAAAATAAATTAGGTTGAAATGACTCAGCGTTCGCATTGCAAAACTACCCAACACGTAAGTTGCATAAGGTTTACATCATTTCAGGTAGTTTGTACCCTCCGGTTGGGTAGATTTGGTTGGGTGTTTATTTTCGGGCGATGTAGTTTTGCTTTCAAATGTTGCCAGTACACTAAGAAAAATCATAAAATGAGCAGCATTCGCACTACGCATTATATTAATCCACCACATAAAAGCACAAAATCCAAATCGTAAACAATGTTACCGGTATCTGTCGAAAAAGTGAGACAAGTCTGCGAATCTGGCATACCTGGTCTGAGTCTAGGAATTCGGGTTATTCGCGTTAAAAGAGATTTCGAAGGCTGGTCGCACCTACGTGAACACTTATATGTAATTGTCAAAATGTGCGTGATGACAAAAGCAAAAATACTTCCTTCCTTCTTTTTCGCATGCAAAAACCAAACAAATATAAGCAACACCGTCTAAGCGAATTGAAGTGACAGCAGGAATTAAAAATTACCCAAAGTTCAATCAAAGTGACAGCCATTCGCGTTGACGGCGTTGCTGATATTTGTTTGGTTTTTGCATGCGAAAAAGGAGGAAGGAAATATTTTTGCTTTTGTCATCACGCACATTTTGACAATTGCATGAGAGAGTTCACGTAGGTGCGAACAGCCTTCAAAATCTCTTTCAACGCGAATAACCCGAATATCTGATTGATCAATTTTATTTAGCGCACTGTTTAATTTTACAGAGTCTATGTGTATAATAGAGATCCTCAGAGGGAGAGATAAGCGATGAAAAAAACCGCTGATTTGGCAACTAGGTTCCACATATCAGAGGTGCCAGATCTCTTCTCAAAGCGCAAAGTTCACTAACTTTTTTATTCGGCTCGTATAACTGATGGTGACGGTGGAAGTCCTGGGGAATAATAAAGTGCATCACCAAAAACCGTGAAGGTGTTAAATTTTATGTTTATGTTTTATTTTGTATACTTTCATCATTATTCTGTAGACTATACACAGGGTTTGTGAACCACCAGTTAAAAATCACTGTGATGAAGCAACTTAGGAGCATTCTCAATTCATTGTTTAACAATAGAACATGAAAAAACGTGTAAAAATAAATATATTCTTTATTGACCTTTATTGCAATACCTTTCAATGTGTTACCTTTCTTGTTCGTTTGACTCGAATTTTGACATGTTCGTTTGGCTCACAACACTCTCTTCGCATATCTCTCCCTCTGAGTATTGCTAGTGTATATAGAGTCGCCCAAAGAAAAAATCTATCGTTTTGGAAACACAATCTTTGTGTCGTTTGTTAATTCAGGGTTCCGGCGGTAGAGTTGCAATTGTTATTCATCGCCGAATCAAACATCGTGCTCTTCCCCATCTTGAGACGGAAGTTATTGAAACTTTGGGAAATTGAAGTTCCAACTGAACTTGGGATTTTATTTATTGCCGCAGTATATTTACCATTTCAATGCACATACGAGCACAAAAATTATTTTAAAGGTGATTTACAAAAACTCACCAGAAATCGTTCGAAATTTTTCATGATCGGCGATTTCAACGCTAAACATCGATCATGGAATAATTCTCAAAGTAATTCCAATGGCAAAGATTTATTCAATGATTGTTCTTCAGGATACTATTCCATTTTGTCTCCGAATAATCCTACATGCTTTTCTTCTGTAAAAAACCCATCAACAATTGATTTGGTGCTAACATATCAAAGTCATGTATGTAGTGATTTGATCACACATGCTGACTTTGATTCTGACCATCTTCCAATAACTTTTTCTTTTGATGCAGAAAGATGTGTTGCACCCTTCATTAAAATTTTCTTTTTATTTTGAAAATTTATCCGAGAAATCTGCATAAAAGTCTGTCAATCGAGTGAATTTTGCCTCAAATACTGCGGAGGTGGCATTCATGGAAACGGTAAGCATGGTTCTTTAGGGTGATTTTTTAAGAATTTGGTTCTTTTTTTTAAAAAAACGTAGAAAAATTACAAAACTGTAAGAAATCTTCATTTGAGCCGATAAATTGGTTTATGCCATTTACTTTTTAAATATAATTTCATTCAAATGTTGCCACGGCTACGTTTTGAATGGTCCATACGAAAAGTCCAATTTTGGGTCACTTTCGAGCATTTCGGCTGGTATCTCGCGAATAACGAGAGTAATGTTGTCTTCCAAGGCTGGAATTGTTGTTGGCTTATCCGCATAGACGAGAGACTTAACGTAGCCCCACAAAAAAATCTAGCGGTGTTAAATCGCATGATCTAGGCGGCCAATTCACCGGTCCATTTCGTGAGATGAATTGCTCACCGAACTCATTCCGCAATATGTCCATTGATTCGCGCGATGTGTGGCACGTTGCTCCGTCTTGCTGAAACCACATGTTAACAAGACCCAGCGCTCCCATTTCCGGCAAGAAAAATCAGAAATCATCGCGCGATAGCGAGTGCCATTGACCGTCAAGTTGCGATTTCGATCATCTTTGAAGAAGTACGGACCAATGATGCCTCCAGCGTGTAAACCGCACCAAACCGTGCATTTTTTTGGGTGCATTGGCGATTCTTGTAATGCCTCTGGTTGCTCTTCGATCCAAATGCGGCAATTTTGCTTATTAACATACACCCAACGCAAACGGGGA
The DNA here is from genome assembly GCF_029784165.1 of Wyeomyia smithii. Taxonomy (NCBI): domain Eukaryota; kingdom Metazoa; phylum Arthropoda; class Insecta; order Diptera; family Culicidae; genus Wyeomyia; species Wyeomyia smithii. The sequence goes on from NC_073695.1 coordinate 131,032,110, forward strand.
ACGTTTTATTACTTTAGGGCAATTTTTTATTACTTATTGTGTCTTATGACTGCGCATTATACACAACGAGTAACAAACAAAAAGTAATAAAAATTATGACGGCCACACGCTTGTATGTGTTCCTGGAGGAGAACATACAGCCAAGCACCGCAATGCATGTGTTAGCAAGACTTCACTCGCTGCATTTGTATTGATGCAACGATCAGGTTCATTTTTCTCCCCTTCATCCACACATAATCAGAATCTCAACCGTCAACCTCAAAAGTCTAATAAGAAACACTTTCGTTTCGTCCCCCAGTGTTTACTTGAAATGGAAATATGTAATACGGTCTGACCAGAGTTGCCGAAGTTGCGAATATTGTCTGGTTAGGCACGAGTATTGTATTTTCAAACAGGTGCAAATGAGTTTCCATGAACCAATGAGTATGTGTTTTAGATATCTTGCAGGAAAGCGAATGTGTTTGTTTTTCTCTAACGCAGTTTACAGATCGTGATGTCATTTCAAGACGCATTTCAAGTCTTTGAAATCATCAACGTTTGCATACTCTATGACGGAGAAAATGATGCTTGGCAGCTCTTGTCATATTTTTTCTCTACTCCGTATGCGAACTAATACACGCACACCGGATGAATTGGAGATTGAAGAAACTTGTAACATGTGCAACATATGCGACGGTGTGTGATTTTTTTTTTGCTTGGGATGGAAAGGGAGCAGTTTTCGACAGAAAAAATCTTGCATGTGGTTGGAACGACCATTATTAGACAGTCGTATTCCCGTAACACGTGCTAAATATATGGCAGTATGTGTTGTTACTTGACTGGGAAAGAATTTGATTGCCTTTTAAGTAATAGGTTTGTTACCCAAAAGGCAATTTTGCGCTATTGCTTCTAAAGTAATAAGGAAAAGTTTTGCGTGTGCCCAATCAACCAGAAATGAGCTTCGTCACTGAACACAATTTTTCGGTAAAAAAGTGGATTTTCGACAAGTTGTTCTAAGACCAAAAATTTGACGCTGCGGCAAGTCGTTTGGCTTCAATTCTTGTACGAGCTGTATTTTGTAAGGCTTTACGCCAAGATCCTTCCGTAAAATCTTCCATGTAGTCGAATAACACAAGCCCAATTGCTGCGAACGGCATCGAATTGACATTTCTCGGTCTTCCACAACACTGGCTGATACGGCAGCGATATTTTCTTCTGTACGCACTCTGTGTATACGTGTTGTGGGTTTATGTCCAACAGAGTAAAACTGGTTTGAAATTTCGTCACAATAGCTTGAAAAGCTTGCTCAGTAGGTCGATTATGACGACCATAAAATGGTCGTAATGCGCGAAAAACTTTTTTCACAGAGGACGAATTTTGGTAATAAAATTCGATTATTTGTAAGCGTTGTTCAGGTGTAAGTCTGTTCATGGTGAAATGGCAAACCAAACTGAATACACGAAAAACCAAAAAGCAAAAAAATCACCCTTTATTATATTTTAGTTAGTTAAAATTAGTGAAAATTCACAAAATGGTGATCTACCAGTTGAGCAATTCTCGATGAAACTAGGCCACTAGGTGCACAAGGTCTTTCAAATTCGATATAAATGCACATAGTTATTACAAATAGAGAAAAAATGATAATGCTATTTTTGTTTGATCGAATTTGTTGACCCCTTGGTTACCAAGGGGCGAAACAGTTTTCAGAAAAGTTGAAATTTTAGCAATTCTTGATGTATTATTTGAGCTATATCTCTGAAATTCGTTATGTAAAGTACTACAAGTAGCACTTTTATGTAAACAGGAATCATAGGGCTTTCATTTGAAGTAATCAAAATTCAGGCCGCCATCTTGAATTTGGCCGCCATCTTGGATTATATCAGAAAAATGCAATTTTGACCGTGTTCGCAACTACCGATTTTTGATCTGAGACCAGCATTGGAAAGCTGAGAAAAAATGCTATAAGATGCAAGAAAATAATTAGGTGAGCATCAGTGTTAACCCATAAATTGATCCTATTTTCCAAACTGAGTTTCAAAATATTCAACGTACACCGCGCAATCAACGTAGTAACCTGTCTACTGAGACCAAGTGGATGCACACGTTATATCCCTACTAGCTCCATATATCATAATCGATTGATGCTACACCTAGCAGGTCCGCCACTACTGTGTTATGAAGTTCAGTGGGAATAATGAATACAACACTAGCACGTTTGATACTAACAAAGCAATAGGTTTTTTATTACTGAGCAGTTCCACATATGAATGTCCCAGTTTTAATATTTTATTTCAATTACCATTTTTAATTTGGCTGAAACTTAGCAAAGATATTTCTATATGCAAAAGATTTTATTTTGTGCTATTGGTTTAATTTTTTAGAGCACGACTCATTTTTGAGAAGCTATTGCAAATGGTTTTTTGGGAAGGTATTGATGATTACAAATATTTTTAGGGCCAGAACGGTTTGTTTGATCGGTATAACATCTTCGTTAAAGTTGTAGATAATAATTTTGTCTTTTCGAAAACAAAATACACTCTATAACTCTTGCTTTGGTTGTATTGTTTAAATAATCTTTTGCAGTCTTTATAAAAAAATGGATTTTTTTAAAATCAGCTTTTTAGATAGGTATCGGCTTTATTATCGTCAGGTTTTACCTATTATCGTCCGGGGGGTAAATGATGTCCTAGAACGTTAATTTTTTGCATGATGGTTCTTCATAATGCAGAACATCGTCCTGCAAAAGATTAGTTCTCTATGTCTTCATTAACCCCCCGGATGATAATAGGTAAAACCTGACGATAATTTTACATTTTTGACGTAGAATACGTCTTACGGCAACAATTACAGGGACCCAATTTCAATACAGGGATCCAATTTCAAAACCGAAAACATCGAGAGCGTCACAAAAATTGTCCAATTTCAAACGTTTTAAACCCAGTCAGTTTCCAACCGATTTCTGTCATTTTTGCAGCAATCGATTGGAAAATCATTTAAGCACCCGTCCAAATGCAGAAAATTGTAATCTGATTGTTCAAACTATTGTAATATTGAAAATTGTTGAACATTGTCGAAACGCAAATGTCGATTTATGATTGGTCGCTTGCTGCCTTTCTCTAAATAGGACGACAGAATGTAGTACCTAGTTAGCCGGGAATGCACTCTTTGGGCTATATAAGAGACTGTTTCTTCTCAAGCAAATCACCAGAGTTGAAAAGTTGATAAAATTGAATCTCTCACAATGTTAAAAAAAAAACAAATGTATAATGAAAATACCGTAAAAAAAATAAAGAATATTGAATCCAAAAAAAAAAAAAAATCTCAAGCAAATCAGTTTACTAGCAGCAGGCAGTAGCATCGGACACCAACACCGATGGCAGTAGGCGAAGGCAGCGTGGATCAGCATGCCTGTAGCGCGTGTGTGCATGTTTATAGCGCGTGCGGCACCGCCACCATCACTACCACCACCACCATCACCACCACCACCACCACCACCACCACCACCATCACCACCATCACCACCACCACCATCACCACCACCACCATCACCACCACCACCACCTATATGAGAGACTGTTTCTCCTCAAGCAAATCAGTTTACTCGCAGCAGGCAACGACAACGAACATCAACACCGATGGCAGTAGGCGAGATGGATCAGAAGCGGGCAACAGCGGCGGTGGTAGTGGCTAGCTGCAGTTCTTACCTCTTTCAGTTCGGCTCCCCTTCGATCTAAGTTGGACCCCACCAGCGGTAATCCGATTCAGATATCGTTGGACAAAAAACAACCCGGAACTGAAAGAGATTCGCACCGCCAGGTGGTTTGAGAAGCCACCATCATCTAGCGTATGTATATAAAAGGTGTGTGCACATAACGTGTGTGAATATTTGTAGCGTTATTCCCTAATATATAAGGTGTGTGGCTTGCCTTAAAGCGTGTGTGCATGTTTATGGCGTGTATGCATGCCTGTAGCGCGTGTGGCTTGCTATATAGCGTGCGTGGTTTGCTATATGGCGTGTGAATGTTTAGCGTGTCTGTGCATGTCTATAGAGCGTGTGGCTAGAGTGCGTGGCTTGCTATATAGCGTGCGTGGCTAGCAGTATAGCGGTTGAAATTTTCATATATACACTACCCGTCAGAAGTTTGGAATCGCTTTACTGAGTATTGCAACACCCAGTTAAAATATTGCAACACCCCGAAAGCATCACTCAAAATGGGAAAATTTCTGTAACTTTATCTTCCGATTCTGGAAACCTAGATAGTTGCGGTCTTCAGCAAAGTTGCTCAGGAGGTTAAGGGCTTGTGATTGGCAGACAGTATGGTGCGTAATTCAGCCGCAATGCCGCGTTAGTGTGCATTTAGTTTTGAGCGTTTCAAATTCAGTTTAGCTCAATAATCCTATTAATTAAAGAGATGCGATTTTCAGCAAAGTTACTCAAAAGATCAAGAGCTTCTGGCTGGCTAACAGTTTAGTTCGAAATTTTTCTTCAATGTGCTGCTAGTGTGCATAAAGTTTTTAGTGTTTTACTCTATCCTAAACTCTGTTTAGATAATTGCAATATCAGTAACATAGTAACACTTTTTTATTTACGCGATTCTATAAGCACTGATCGTTTACACATGACGAAGTTTAACCAATTTGAGTGTTGACAGTTTGATCACTTCATATAATACGTAAGCTTGTGTGTGTTTATTATAAAGAAATGCTTTCATTTGAGGAGGTTGCAACATGTAGCATGTGTTGGTATGTTTACAGTTTGATCACAAACATTCACAATCCGTTTTACAATGGGGAAAATTGACGATATCGCGACTAAATTGATTACCTCGGCTGCAAACAGTTGCAGTAGACATACCTCTAATTCGATGTTGAAGGATTTGAACACCACAGAGAGCATTTCGTATTACACTGAATTGTAATGAAAATAGAATCGATGGAATACTGGTGGCACAAGCCGAACACCGCAACTTTGTGGGTAGAAATAATCGCGCGATAAGTTGAAGGCTCAATATGAAAAACTGCATGCACTCTAGCGCCGCATAGCGGGGTAATTCAGTACTGAATTGTCTACCATGTAGAAGCCTTTAGCCTTCTGAACAAGTTTGCTGAACACCGCAACTTTCTGGCAGGTCGGACGCGTGAGATTAGTTAAGTTCAAAATACGACTCATTGTGTGCCCTCTAGCACCACATAGCGGTAAAATTTCACACTGAATTGGCCACCATACAGTAGCCTTAGATCTTCGGAACAAGTTTGCTGAAAACCGCAACTTTCTAGGTTGTCAAAAACACGAGATATCCGCCTATTCCAGGTGATGCTAAACTTTTCGGGAGGCGTTGCAATATTCAAACTGGGTGTTGCAATACTCAGTAAAGCGATTCCAAACTTATGACGAGTAGTAAAATTGCTAACAAATCACCTCATGTAGAATTTGATTATCACTGTGAATCATTCAAAACTAAAAAAAAAATTTGACATGTTCAAAAAATATTCACTTGTCAATAAATGGCATTGACAAACACAATTAACCTCAAAGTTTATCTGAAGAATTGACCCCAATTCAGTGTATTCCGAAACCTATTCCAAGAAATACATTGGCATAAGACAGGCTGTCGTATTCTACGTTACCTCTGCGGTCGTGTCTTATAAACAACCTCTTCAACTTTTCTTGTACCTTTTTTCAAAAAAAAATTTTTTTTTTAAGTGTATATTTCATCGGAGAGACAAAAATAATACCAACGACTTTATAGAAGACGTCATACCAATCAAAAAAACCGTTTTGGCCCTGAAATTATTTGTAATCATCAATACCTTTCCAAAATAGCATTTTTCAATATCTTCACAAAAATGAGTCGTGTTGCAAAAAATAAACCAGTAGCACAAAATGGCATCTTTTGCCTATAGAAACGTCTATGCAAATGGGATCACGCCTTCCATCGCATGAGGAAGTAAAGCCGTTGGCGCCGGTCCGTTAATAAACGGGTCGTGAGTTAGGGTCCTGGGTGTGGAGTCGCCTCCCTGGGCGTCGGTGATTGGCCACAACAGTGGCGGAACTAGACCGACGGAAAATAAGCAAGGATAAAAAAAATGGCATTATCATTTTTTCTCTATTTCTAATAACTATGTGCATTTATATCAAATTTGAAAGACCTTGTGCACCTAGTGGCCTAGTTTCAGCGAGAATTGCTCAGTTGCAAACCTGTGAATCAATCGTTCTATCAATTTCATACGCGTATTCATCACTAGCTTTTTGAAGTAGAATACTTCTCTAGGGAAGTTCGGCTACATAGGGATGTGAAATGAAAATCTAAAACAGAAAAAAGTGAAAAATATGTCCATTTTCAAATGCTAATAAATTGGTTAGTATTCGATGGATTTCCTTCGTTCTTGCAGCAATAGATTGGAAAATCTTCTAAGATTCTTCCCAAAAGAAGATAATTGTAATTTTATTATTCACACTATTGTACTATTGAAAATAGTCAAGCCTTGTCAAAACGAAAAATTCGACCTCTGATTGGACGTTATATGATTGCTTCCCAAGCACGGTCGACAGAATCATATACCTTGCAATTGAAAACATGCTTTTTGGCCTATATAAGAGCCTGTTTCAGCCGAAGTCGCTCATAATAGTTCCAGACAGCGACAACAGCAGTCGTCCTTCCTTAGCAGCAGCACTAGCCCTGTGGTTGATCACCACGTCTCAGGAGCAGCGCGGGTCTTCTCGGAGTGTGTCGCCAGACTGCCATTATTCCCCCCGTGTTGAGGCAGCAGGAAGCTTGCCATCAGGAAATCCAATTTTGAACATCAAAATGCCTTTTTCAAGGCAAATAAACAAGTCATTGAAAGTTAATAATTTTTGACAACGCAAGCAAGTATTCTGTGTTGGATCCTAGCAATTTAAATCTGTCGCTCCCGTCTAATTTACTGAATGTGACATAGCTTCCACAGCGCATGTTGTCCGTGTATCTTAATTCCCGCACTGTTAGGGCAGCTCAAAGGTTGCGATCAGCAACCGATTTTGAACCGCAAAATGCCTTTTTCAAGGCAAATAAACAAGTAATTTAAGGATTATAATTTTCTGGCATCAATACAAGCAGACATTCTGTGCGGGATGCAATCAAATTCTGTTGTACTTGTCTAATTTTTACTTTATTGAGCTGCCCTGTTAGAACGCGTTCACTAAGACAGTTAGGTCTCTGCCATGGTGAACGCGAACGCGAGCGATGGGGCGAGAAACTTGCCGTAGGTAAATAAACAACTCTCTTTACGGCTGTTCGGCATTCTGGATTTTGGCAATCAAAACTTCTGCTGGCTGTCTGATTTTCAGTGTGAAAACAGTCTTCAACTTTGTTGTCAGAGTGCCTGAATACGATTTGGTAATTTTGTTTGAGTTAAATTTTTACAAAATTTTACAATATTCCTCTTTCTCCCATTCAATAAAACAGGTAATACGATGCCTTCATCATACGCAAGTTTACCATAACTCCCGCTATCGGCGTAACACAGAGATGCAATCAGCGTCATATCATACTTTTACATACGTCATATTTTAAATTCAACAACAAACTGTCATTTTTAGGACAACCAAACAAATGAATTGAAGATTTAATATTTTCTCGTTCTGAGCTTTAACCAAAAGTTAATAATCTTAATTTGAATTCACATGTACATATACTCTGACTGTTGAAACTTGTTTGCGCCGCAAAGAGTTTGTTCTTTTCCTGTTCAGTGAGGTCGTATTTATATTTGCAAACTGAAATTGAGTAGTACTTCAACTTCATTTGCACAGATTTTCAATACTGCCAATGAGCAGTCAACATTTATTTTCTAGGAAAAATGACTGACACGCAAGCAGCCGGGTTATCATTCTTGTAAAAGTATTCTACTTCTACCTTGCGGTCGTGGCTTTGCACACCACCCTCCTGTGATTTTTTTATTAAAGGTTCATGAAAAATTCAGGAATCAATCCTGAGATTGGAAGATCCGGGATGGGGCTACTCGAAAAGCAACGCTCCCATTCAGTCTCAATCAAGTCTCTGGACACACCCGTTGCCGTAGCGTCTGTTAAAAGGTACAGGAGCGTCTTACAGAGCCTAATTGTAAGGTGCAGCCCGATAAAACAAATGTCACGGGAGCTACATTCACTGAACTCTCCGGATATCCGAAGATGGACTGGTTAACCAAAATTTCGCAATTCAGCGGAAATAATGATTACAGGTTTATGAAGGAGCTCTTAATTTATTTATTTCCGAAAGGAACTGCCGTTGCAATTGTGACTAAAAGTCATCTGATGAACCGGGTGGAGTCAAAAAACTACCAGCGAAACTTGCAGATAGGCCAGACTGAACAGGGCTCGATCCCATCAACAGTGGATAAAAGGTAATTTGCAGCTGTTTTTTATTGATTTTGTTAAGTTATTATATAGATTTGGTTTCATTTTCTTAGATCCTCTATACGAATAAAGATTTTATTAATGCAGGACTTCCCAAGGACAGAGAAAAGGCCTCCGAGATAGCGTCGTTGATTACACACGTTACTTTGAATAACCCAGGAGTTAAAAACTAAGTAAACTGATATATATGTTAACAAAAAAATGCTCGCACATACAAAAAACAGCATCAAAACATACATACACGTCATGACAAACACGAACATACAAACACTCGTACACACATACACAAACACGAACATATACACTCCTTCAAAAGTAAGAACATCTAAACACGTAAATGAGCAAACACACACATACAAAAACACACATATACACCTTCACAAACACGAACACGCATTCACTAATACGAGCACATATATATGTACTAGCAGACAAAACAAACGATTCAGTAATTTGTCTTTTATATTTCTAACTGTTATTGTTTTGATAGTACATATGAAAACTTAAAGCAGCAATTTCATTTGGTAAAATATTAGAAACCCAAATATTAGAATATTAAATATTAGAAACCCCCCCAACGTAATAAATTATTCAAATATTATTTTGTTATTCCATATCTGCAAGCGACCTTCGGCTGTTATTGATGATTTATAACATGTTCAGTTATGCGTTTGGTGTTTAATAATTCGATAATATCTGAACTGGTTATTTTCGTAATTTTCAATGCAAGTTATTGGTTTGTTATTCAAATATCAAGATTTGTTATTCATATAGTCTTGGGGAACAAAATTTTGGTATTATTTTTTGTTATTTTACCAACTATGTGAGCATTATCAGGATCAAAATGTGGTATTGTGTTATCGAGTTTCCAATATCTGGTTGTGATATTATTATGATATTCTCTTCTGCTGGGGCAACGCACAACTATACCGAATATTCAAAACCTAACATTCACACACATAAGAACATACATTAAAACATACATATGCAAATACCATGAAATAAATATGTTTCAAATGTATTCCTACTAGACACGTAAAACAACTTTAGTAGTAACTTTCATGGTATGTACATTCAGGCTCCACCCAGATTTGTATTTAGACCTAACAAGTGGACTAGATTTAAGTCCTAAGATTTTTTAATAAAACCGATTTAAGGGGGGGGGAGGAACTCTTGATAAATTTGACGGGTTACTATAATTTGTTCCCAGATGTTTCTTGTGAAAGCAGATTCTTAATTCTTCTGCGTATTAGGAACAAGACGTGAAATAAATTAGACTTGGAGAACGATATAAGACTGAAAAACGCAACCTCGACTTGCGAAACCTTTATTTAATTCCGCAAAGCTCTCTGTGTTCAGCTAAGTGGGCCGCGAAGCTCTTTGTGCAAAAGGGGCCGGAGTGCCAATAAGGTTGGGAACCACTGTTTTAAGTCAAAGAGATCGTAAGGTCTAGCTTTCGTAGTCTCCATACGTACTGTCCTTATCCTTAGCGTGTGGTTTCTGTCCACACTTAGCTGATCTTTGGACACCTCCCCCAAGCAACATTTGTAACATCTATTTGAAAAAGAAATTCAATGGAAAGTCGCACAGTGAACTCATTGTTACCTAACTGTTGAACAGAAATATCATAAATAACATATAGACTGCAAATTTGCACTTTTTGGGTTATTTAGTAGTAATGATATTTGTTACAGATTGCGGTCTCTGTAACTTTCTAATTTGTCGCATAATGATTACTGACACTTAGATGTAACAAAATATGTTGCTTGGGCTGTCAACACCTGGATTCTGACTGAAGCCGCGGCACGCAACGGGCAAAAGGACCGGCACGCTTGGTCTTCTGCATTATGGCCAGGAATGACGACATGACTGAAGGCTGAACAAGAACTCGAGAGGTTGCAGTAACTCCAACACTTGTTACACCTGCTCATGTAAGTAAGGCAACCAGGCCGCAACATCGTCGAATGAAGCATCAAAAGAAGAACATGCAACCCCTTCGTCTCACTCGCTTCTACTGAAACTTCGTCAACTCAGTTCGGCTGGCGCTTGCCGAAGAGAAGATGAACACTCTTCATAATCCACACGACTGTTGCATGTGTAATCTTTTGCGTTCTGCTTTGCCTTCCGTCTTTCGGATGAAATTGAAAACAACTTCAACTGACAAAAATATTGCTTTAAATGAATTTCTTTAATCGTCGTCGTCGTTTTCGTCTTCAATATCGAACTGAAGCGACTATAGTCAGCTTCAATGAAATCGTCACTTTGATGGATGAGGGTAAATTACTTCGGACAAGCAAAGCGTTGATGCTGCTGTTGCATTTTAGGCCGTGGACATACTGGCGCGGCTTGCGTTGCAAAGACGGTTCGCCTTGCCGTGGGTTAATGTACAGCCCTAAGTAGAGTTGTACATTAACCAGCGATAGGGCGAGTCGCCAGTATTTCCATGGCCTTAGAAATATAGGAGCAGGTATAAGGGCTAGGAAAATTATACTTTAAAGCTGATATATGTGATTTGTAACATATTACATATGATTTGAATGTAAACGGGACGGGACCTAATGTAAATAACACGTGCAATGAGACATGTAATATGTAACGTGTAATATATAATGTATAATGTGTAACATGTAACGTGTAACATGTAGCGTGTAAAATGCTCCACGCAACGATTTGCAAAGCCTACGACCAAATACATCAATCACAGCACCCAACATGCTTGTCCTTACCTCACAGGTTAAAGCGATTAACTTGCTTCGGTTCATCGTCATCATGCAGTTGACGATAAATTTTAAATCGTCAATTGAAGCAAAATTTGCTCGAATCTGCTTTCTTCGTTGCTGCCCTGAAGCCTCAGTTCCAGCAGTTCAATCTGAACCGACGATACAAATACGCCGAAAAAGAAACGACGAAACAAAATTAACCGAGTGAAAGACGCTTGTTTTGTGCTCAGTGAGAGGGAGAGCGAAACAAAACGAAGTTGATATCGAGTCGGGTTGAAGACAAAGTTGAGTTGCGTCATCGTCGCTTGACGATGCACTTATGAAGGTGAAGATTAAAGAGCCTGAAGGCAACAGTAAGAGTGATGGCATTTCATTGGTGCCGGGGAGCTAGTATCTTACCCCGGCTTCCACTTATTCTGTACCGCTTATATCGCCTTACAATGCCAGGCTAGAGTCAAGCTCAACCGGGTCTTATTTACCCTCAAAAACCATTGTTTAACTCCCATTGTGCACAAATGAAATGCGTATCCGAAAAGGCACCTCTTTTTCAGGGCTTCGTTCAGTCGGGCGATCGATAATCGGCCTCAAAAGCACACAGGTATAATTCCAATTATGCTTACGGAAACCATGCAATCAATCCCAGCCCGCTATCTGCGTTTTTGTTGAAGATGTGAGCTTCTGATTTCACGGGTAGTAATATCGTAACGTCGAGCTTCCATGTCCAAAATATGCACTATTAATTTCTCCCCTTCAACTGAAGAGAAAATTGTGTGTGGTTCACCCAGCATTTTCGCTCCGTATTTTTTCACATACCGTGCCAATGTCTACCGTGTAATGGTACAAGGCGGCTTGTTTCGTGGCTGTTTCGTCGTGCTTTCTAGTGGCCAAGGCTGCTTGCCATTTTTTGACCTATACTGTCTTCCGTATTTATTTCCTGACCTTGAATCATGGGTGCTAACCAGGTCCGGTTTCAGGAGGAGAAGAGCTCAAAAGAGGAAGATGCCGCTGGTCTACTACTTGAATCTACGACTTTAGTTTTTATTAAATTACTACTTTGATACTACAAAAATTTACTTGCAATTTTCTTGCTTTTGAATGTTCTTAAGGGAGAGGCCTCGAAAGTATCTGCCCCGGGCCTCCAAACCCCAGATGCGGCCCTGTCGCTAACCTATTTTTACAAATAAGTATGTTCATATGAGAAAGGCCAGATCACACTGTTGTGTCTATTATTCGAGTTTCATATTTCTTCTCAATATCACACTTCAAATTAGATTTCAGTATTCAATTCACGATGTCTCTAAATTTGATCAATTTTTTACACTCTCTCTTTCGAAAATTCATTTCTGAGGAGAAACGCGAATTAATCCACCGAGCGGTGAGATCTAGCCTTTCTCAATCGAACTTTATTTCTTGTTGAAATTAATTTGCACAAACTCTTAAATTTTTCAGAAAAAAAATAAAACTTGATAACTTCTCCAGGATTTACATTTCACTCTAAATATGAAATTTTTGGTAGTCAACAGCATTTAAAACTAAACATTCTCAAACATACTAACATCTAAAGATACACACAGATGCAAATAACAATTGAATATATATTAGGGTGGGGAAAAGTGATCGATTTTCCAGAACCAAGTTTTTTTAGTTCCTTTCGGGGACCCAAACAACCCTAAACTTACCGGAAGTCGATTAGTTTTGTCTCCGCTTGGCGCATTGCATTTCAATTTTGTATGAAAATTTATATGGGAAAACCTACTTTTTTGCATTCACCTTTTTAGAAAGCTCAATAATGATCTAATAATGCACTACATTATGTAAAAGTATAGTATTTCAGATGCCTAACAACTTTGCATAAGGCACTTAAGATCTAGAATGTCCCGAAGAAAAGCTATAGCTGTTTAAAGTTGAGTATGTCGATCCTCTCCCAGCTGGTCTCGAGGTACGATGTAGGCCTAACAAGCCAGTCGTCGTAAGTTCGAGTCTCGGCTCGGGAGAGACTGTTAGTGCCAGTAGGATCGTAGCGCTAGCCCCGCAATTGTCCTGTACACTTAACAGTTGGCTGGGAAGTCTGTGTATAATAAACAGAAGGTCGAGTTCCGATACGGAATGTAGCACCAAGGCTTTGCTTTGCTTTTACGTCGATTTAAATGCAGAAAATCTTGTTTTCTGCCAACATTACCAATGTACCGGCGCTAGTAGGATTCCCATCAGAAATAACCTGTCATAACGAGTTTATACACTCAGCTGGATCAAACAAACGAATTAAGGTCAATATTCTAGGCATAGGTAGAATCTACAACGTGTTTCAGAGGTTACTTCTAATGGAAATCTGACTAACGCCGGTACACTGGCAGTGTTGGCAAAAAAAATGATTTGCAACATAAATTTCGACATACTCAACTTTGAACAGCTCCAGTATTTTTTTGGGACACCCTAGCTCTTTGATGTCTTCGGCCAAGTTGTTAGGCATCGAAAAACCTACCATTTGGAGTCATGAAACCTATGGTTTGAGCCACTTTGAGCTCTTTAGAATGGAAAATGCAAAAACGTTGGCTTTTCCATACAAATCTCCATATAAATTTTAAATGCAATGCGCCAAGCGGAGACTAAACCGATCAACTTCCGATGAATTTGGGATTGTTTGGGGCTCCAAATAGAACAAAAAAACAGGAGGGTTGTGTGCAAAGCCACGACCGCAAGTTGAAGTAGAATACTTTTACAAGAAAGATAACCTGGCTGCTTGGCTGTCAGTCATTTTTTTAGCAAATAAACGTTGACTAATCAGATCAATCGAATTTTGCGCTTCAACAAGGATTGACCATTTTCAATAATATAGTAAGTTGCTTGTCATGGTTGGGGCTTGACAATTCCTGAAATTTGAGATGGAATTTTTTCGGATGTCGTTCTCATGACTGAAGGGAAAGATAATTCAGTACGTTCTGAGACACGGAAATAAAGTAAAATTTATAACGTTTACAAATTTAAAAATGTAAATTAACTCAAGAGAAAACATTAACGGTTTAATCATCAGGTTTTTATTTCATCCTGAAAAGAACAATTTGTTGTTCAATTTAGTATCGTATAAGATTCCGATTTCATCTTTGCGTTATCACTGAAAGTGCGAACGAAGTATTCGTTGTGATAAAGTAAACAGTGAAATGCTGATATAGCACCCAAAACTAGACGGCTCACGTGTTGTCAAAATGAGTCAACTTTTCATTGAATGCATTTACTAGTGCCCACTATCGCACAGGGACTGCATTTCACTAAAGTGCCCCACTGCATCAGCCGCTATCGATGCTGAGATCCGCTGCAACTAGTGCGCTACCCATAGCCATGCCACAGTTGTGGCCGCTATACGCTGTCCTTGCATCAGCTGGCCCAGCTGCTATCGTTGCTGGAATCCGGTGCAACTAGTGCGCTATCCATTGCTACGCCACAGCTGTGGCCGCTTTCCGCCATCGCTGATATCCACTGCACTGCACTGTGGGGAATCGCTGGCCATCGACCCAAAATTGAAAATGCGAATTTCGTTTCAATTATATTTTTCCTATAGTTGTACACTGTTGAAGTGTCAGAATCCAAATTTTTAGAGCATTATGATAAAATTTGAATTTTCTATGATTTTTCAAAGTGTACTGAGTCAGCGTTTTTCTTGAAAAAAATGCAATGTTGCGAAATTTGCTAGAGAGTCAAGGGTAACTTGAATCTTGATGACGTCTAAGGGAAAGTTGTCTGTAAAATAGTGGAGAATAAATCCTCATCATTGGATAATGTATAATCTCATTTTAATACTCAAAAATATTAGGCGGAATCAGAAGAATACGTATTTTTTGCATAAAACAGCGTTTAAAGTTTATACGGCAGGGTTTGGCACTATTGGCACTAGTTTTAAAAGATAGCGCAGAGTACCCTTCTTTCGAAGAGAAACAACGAGTGTTCGGCACATGACAGATTTCAAAAATGTAAATTTAAGTTGTACACTGCAAACAGTCAACAGAATAACAATTGACTTGTATTCGTCTGATAATAACAATGTTTTCAGACATGTCTCAGTATGATTAATCACACTGTTTTGATATTTACAAGTTTAACTCATCAATATTCCGATATTTAACGCAGAATCAAAAACTAATCATTGTTTATGTTTTGGATAACCAGCACCGAGTACCAAAATCATGTTTTAAGTTTGTATCATACCAGTCACATGAAAAAACAATCGTGTAAACACAAATTATGACAATAAATCGCCTGCTAATTTCTGCAGAGGAATTAGGGAATTATTATTTTGACGTTAGTAACTGCATTTTGGAAACTCTCTTCAAAGATATTAAAACTGTATTAAAAATGAACACAAAAATGAAGATGAAGGTAGAAGTGAATGAAAAGAAGAATGCGATAAAGAGACGCATTGTAATATAGTCACTTTGAAAAAAAAAACAAGTCATAAGTAATTTTCTTCACAAAGCATATTTTTTAATTGATTTTTTTTATTTTCTCAATAACTGAATTTTTATGTTTTTTATGTCATATGAAAGTTTTTCAAGCATCGTGCATTTCGTTTTCTAAAATATTGAAACCGACGTAAAGTTTTCCTCATATAATATATATAAAAAACATGAAAATTCCCCTGGCGTCGAAAATACGCATTTTCATGCAAAAATAATATCAAATTCGGACTCAGCGTCCCAAAATTATTAAAAACCATGCATTTTATATGATTTTAAGACATTTTTTTGCTTGGCCAGCATTTGTATGGAGTCGCCCCACTGTGCACTGCTAGTGCTGCTGCTAAGGGAGGACGACTGCTGTTGTCGTTGTCTAGAACTATTATGAGCGGCTTCGGCTGAAATAGGCTCTTTTATAGGTCAAATAGCATGTTTAAAATTGCAAGGTATACGATTTTGTCGACCGTGCTTGGGAAGCAATCATATAACGACCAATCAGAGGTCGAATTTTTCCTTTTGACAAGGCTTGACTATTTTAAATAGTACAATAGTGTGAATAATAAAATTATAATTACCTTCTTTTGGGAAGAATCTTGGAAGATTTTCCAATCTATTGCTACAAGAACGAAGGAAATCCATCGAATACTAACCGATTTATTAGCATTTGAAATTGGACATATTTTTTACTTTTTTTGGTTTTAGATTTTCATTTCACATCCCTATGTAGCCGAACTTCCTGAGAGAAGTATTCTACTTCAAAAAAAACTTGGTTCTGGCTTTCTACTATCAAGGTTCGGTTTTTCCATATAACCCTAATAAATATATCACGCGATTTAAGAACATCACTGCTTCAATTGTTTATGCCAGCCTACCTGACAGTAGGGTAAACAGGTATGATACGCTCCCCCTAAGGAACATCGTCAATATTGTAGCTATGTTTATCACAAACAACAAATCGTTCATGCAGTTTGATACACTATTTAGTTGGTAATGTACTGCTATTACCTTGTTTTGTAATTACTGGTCGCCAGACTGCCATTATTCCCCCCGTGTTGAGGCAGCAGGAAGCTTGCCATCAGGAAATCCAATTTTGAACATCAAAATGCCTTTTTCAAGGCAAATAAACAAGTCATTGAAAGTTAATAATTTTTGACAACGCAAGCAAGTATTCTGTGTTGGATCCTAGCAATTAAAATCTGTCGCACCCGTCTAATTTACTGAATGTGAAATAGCTTCCACAGCGCATGTTGTCCGTGTATCTTAATTCCCGCACTGTTAGGGCAGCTCAAAGGTTGCGATCAGCAACCGATTTTGAACCGCAAAATGCCTTTTTCAAGGCAAATAAACAAGTAATTTAAGGATTATAATTTTCTGGCATCAATACAAGCAGACATTCTGTGCGGGATGCAATCAAATTCTGTTGTACTTGTCTAATTTTTACTTTATTGAGCTGCCCTGTTAGAACGCGTTCACTAAGACAGTTAGGTCTCTGCCATGGTGAACGCGAACGCGAGCGATGGGGCGAGAAACTTGCCGTAGGTAAATAAACAACTCTCTTTACGGCTGTTCGGCATTCTGGATTTTGGCAATCAAAACTTCTGCTGGCTGTCTGATTTTCAGTGTGAAAACAGTCTTCAACTTTGTTGTCAGAGTGCCTGAATACGATTTGGTAATTTTGTTTGAGTTAAATTTTTACAAAATTTTACAATATTCCTCTTTCTCCCATTCAATAAAACAGGTAATACGATGCCTTCATCATACGCAAGTTTACCATAACTCCCGCTATCGGCGTAACACAGAGATGCAATCAGCGTCATATCATACTTTTACATTCGTCATATTTTAAATTCAACAACAAACTGTCATTTTTAGGACAACCAAACAAATGAATTGAAGATTTAATATTTTCTCGTTCTGAGCTTTAACCAAAAGTTAATAATCTTAATTTGAATTCACATGTACATATACTCTGACTGTTGAAACTTGTTTGCGCCGCAAAGAGTTTGTTCTTTTCCTGTTCAGTGAGGTCGTATTTATATTTGCAAACTGAAATTGAGTAGTACTTCAACTTCATTTGCACAGATTTTCAATACTGCCAATGAGCGGTCAACATTTATTTTCTAGGAAAAATGACTGACACGCAAGCAGACGGGTTATCATTCTTGTAAAAGTATTCTACTTCTACCTTGCGGTCGTGGCTTTGCACACCACCCTCCTGTGATTTTTTTATTAAAGGTTCATGAAAAATTCAGGAATCAATCCTGAGATTGGAAGATCCGGGATGGGGCTACTCGAAAAGCAACGCTCCCATTCAGTCTCAATCAAGTCTCTGGACACACCCGTTGCCGTAGCGTCTGTTAAAAGGTACAGGAGCGTCTTACAGAGCCTAATTGTAAGGTGCAGCCCGATAGAACAAATGTCACGGGAGCTACATTCACTGAACTCTCCGGATATCCGAAGATGGACTGGTTAACCAAAATTTCGCAATTCAGCGGAAATAATGATTACAGGTTTATGAAGGAGCTCTTAATTTATTTATTTCCGAAAGGAACTGCCGTTGCAATTGTGACTAAAAGTCATCTGATGAACCGGGTGGAGTCAAAAAACTACCAGCGAAACTTGCAGATAGGCCAGACTGAACAGGGCTCGATCCCATCAACAGTGGATAAAAGGTAATTTGCAGCTGTTTTTTATTGATTTTGTTAAGTTATTATATAGATTTGGTTTCATTTTCTTAGATCCTCTATACGAATAAAGATTTTATTAATGCAGGACTTCCCAAGGACAGAGAAAAGGCCTCCGAGATAGCGTCGTTGATTACACACGTTACTTTGAATAACCCAGGAGTTAAAAACTAAGTAAACTGATATTTATGTTAACAAAAAAATGCTCGCACATACAAAAAACAGCATCAAAACATACATACACGTCATGACAAACACGAACATACAAACACTCGTACACACATACACAAACACGAACATATACACTCCTTCAAAAGTAAGAACATCTAAACACGTAAATGAGCAAACACACACATACAAAAACACACATATACACCTTCACAAACACGAACACGCATTCACTAATACGAGCACATATATATGTACTAGCAGACAAAACAAACGATTCAGTAATTTGTCTTTTATATTTCTAACTGTTATTGTTTTGATAGTACATATGAAAACTTAATGCAGCAATTTCATTTGGTAAAATATTAGAAACCCAAATATTAGAATATTAAATATTAGAAACCCCCCCAACGTAATAAATTATTCAAATATTATTTTGTTATTCCATATCTGCAAGCGACCTTCGGCTGTTATTGATGATTTATAACATGTTCAGTTATGCGTTTGGTGTTTAATAATTCGATAATATCTGAACTGGTTATTTTCGTAATTTTCAATGCAAGTTATTGGTTTGTTATTCAAATATCAAGATTTGTTATTCATATAGTCTTGGGGAACAAAATTTTGGTATTATTTTTTGTTATTTTACCAACTATGTGAGCATTATCAGGATCAAAATGTGGTATTGTGTTATCGAGTTTCCAATATCTGGTTGTGATATTATTATGATATTCTCTTCTGCTGGGGCAACGCACAACTATACCGAATATTCAAAACCTAACATTCACACACATAAGAGCATACATTAAAACATACATATGCAAATACCATGAAATAAATATGTTTCAAATGTATTCCTACTAGACACGTAAAACAACTTTAGTAGTAACTTTCATGGTATGTACATTCAGGCTCCACCCAGATTTGTATTTAGACCTAACAAGTGGACTAGATTTAAGTCCTAAGATTTTTTAATAAAACCGATTTAAGGGGGGGGGGGAACTCTTGATAAATTTGACGGGTTACTATAATTTGTTCCCAGATGTTTCTTGTGAAAGCAGATTCTTAATTCTTCTGCGTATTAGGAACAAGACGTGAAATAAATTAGACTTGGAGAACGATATAAGACTGAAAAACGCAACCTCGACTTGCGAAACCTTTATTTAATTTAATTTAATTTATTTAATTCCGCAAAGCTCTCTGTGTTCAGCTAAGTGGGCCGCGAAGCTCTTTGTGCAAAAGGGGCCGGAGTGCCAATAAGGTTGGGAACCACTGTTTTAAGTCAAAGAGATCGTAAGGTCTAGCTTTCGTAGTCTCCATACGTACTGTCCTTATCCTTAGCGTGTGGTTTCTGTCCACACTTAGCTGATCTTTGGACACCTCCCCCAAGCAACATTTGTAACATCTATTTGAAAAAGAAATTCAATGGAAAGTCGCACAGTGAACTCATTGTCACCTAACTGTTGAACAGAAATATCATAAATAACATATAGACTGCAAATTTGCACTTTTTGGGTTATTTAGTAGTAATGATATTTGTTACAGATTGCGGTCTCTGTAACTTTCTAATTTGTCGCATAATGATTACTGACACTTAGATGTAACAAAATATGTTGCTTGGGCTGTCAACACCTGGATTCTGACTGAAGCCGCGGCACGCAGCCGCGAACCCACGCCACCACGCCTCTGGTTCGAATCGGCCGCCAGAACACGCAACGGGCAAGAGGACCGGCACGCTTGGTCTTCTGCATTATGGCCAGGAATGACGACATGACTGAAGGCTGAACAAGAAACCGAGAGGTTGCAGTAACTCCAACACTTGTTACACCTGCTCATGTAAGTAAGGCAACCAGGCCGCAACATCGTCGAATGAAGCATCAAAAGAAGAACATGCAACCCCTTCGTCTCACTCGCTTCTACTGAAACTTCGTCAACTCAGTTCGGCTGGCGCTTGCCGAAGAGAAGATGAACACTCTTCATAATCCACACGACTGTTGCATGTGTAATCTTTTGCGTTCTGCTTTGCCTTCCGTCTTTCGGATGAAATTGAAAACAACTTCAACTGACGAAAATATTGCTTTAAATGAATTTCTTTAATCGTCGTCGTCGTTTTCGTCTTCAATATCGAACTGAAGCGACTATAGTCAGCTTCAATGAAATCGTCACTTTGATGGATGAGGGTAAATTACTTCGGACAAGCAAAGCGTTGATGCTGCTGTTGCATTTTAGGCCGTGGACATACTGGCGCGGCTTGCGTTGCAAAGACGGTTCGCCTTGCCGTGGGTTAATGTACAGCCCTAAGTAGAGCTGTACATTAACCAGCGATAGGGCGAGTCGCCAGTATTTCCATGGCCTTAGAAATATAGGAGCAGGTATAAGGGCTAGGAAAATTATACTTTAAAGCTGATATATGTGATTTGTAACATATTACATATGATTTGAATGTAAACGGGACGGGACCTAATGTAAATAACACGTGCAATGAGACATGTAATATGTAACGTGTAATATATAATGTATAATGTGTAACATGTAACGTGTAACATGTAGCGTGTAAAATGCTCCACGCAACGATTTGCAAAGCCTACGACCAAATACATCAATCACAGCACCCAACATGCTTGTCCTTACCTCACAGGTTAAAGCGATTAACTTGCTTCGGTTCATCGTCATCATGCAGTTGACGATAAATTTTAAATCGTCAATTGAAGCAAAATTTGCTCGAATCTGCTTTCTTCGTTGCTGCCCTGAAGCCTCAGTTCCAGCAGTTCAATCTGAACCGACGATACAAATACGCCGAAAAAGAAACGACGAAACAAAATTAACCGAGTGAAAGACGCTTGTTTTGTGCTCAGTGAGAGGGAGAGCGAAACAAAACGAAGTTGATATCGAGTCGGGTTGAAGACAAAGTTGAGTTGCGTCATCGTCGCTTGACGATGCACTTATGAAGGTGAAGATTAAAGAGCCTGAAGGCAACAGTAAGAGTGATGGCATTTCATTGGTGCCGGGGAGCTAGTATCTTACCCCGGCTTCCACTTATTCTGTACCGCTTATATCGCCTTACAATGCCAGGCTAGAGTCAAGCTCAACCGGGTCTTATTTACCCTCAAAAACCATTGTTTAACTCCCATTGTGCACAAATGAAATGCGTATCCGAAAAGGCACCTCTTTTTCAGGGCTTCGTTCAGTCGGGCGATCGATAATCGGCCTCAAAAGCACACAGGTATAATTCCAATTATGCTTACGGAAACCATGCAATCAATCCCAGCCCGCTATCTGCGTTTTTGTTGAAGATGTGAGCTTCTGATTTCACGGGTAGTAATATCGTAACGTCGAGCTTCCATGTCCAAAATATGCACTATTAATTCCTCCCCTTCAACTGAAGAGAAAATTGTGTGTGGTTCACCCAGCATTTTCGCTCCGTATTTTTTCACATACCGTGCCAATGTCTACCGTGTAATGGTACAAGGCGGCTTGTTTCGTGGCTGTTTCGTCGTGCTTTATAGTGGCCAAGGCTGCTTGCCATTTTTTGACCTATACTGTCTTCCGTATTTATTTCCTGACCTTGAATCATGGGTGCTAACCAGGTCCGGTTTCAGGAGGAGAAGAGCTCAAAAGAGGAAGATGCCGCTGGTCTACTACTTGAATCTACGACTTTAGTTTTTATTAAATTACTACTTTGATACTACAAAAATTTACTTGCAATTTTCTTGCTTTTGAATGTTCTGTCGCTAACCTATTTTTACAAATAAGTATGTTCATATGAGAAAGGCCAGATCACACTGTTGTGTCTATTATTCGAGTTTCATATTTCTTCTCAATATCACACTTCAAATTAGATTTCAGTATTCAATTCACGATGTCTCTAAATTTGATCAATTTTTTACACTCTCTCTTTCGAAAATTCATTTCTGAGGAGAAACGCGAATTAATCCACCGAGCGGTGAGATCTAGCCTTTCTCAATCGAACTTTATTTCTTGTTGAAATTAATTTGCACAAACTCTTAAATTTTTCAGAAAAAAAATAAAACTTGATAACTTCTCCAGGATTTACATTTCACTCTAAATATGAAATTTTTGGTAGTCAACAGCAGAACTACACCAAACATTTAAAACTAAACATTCTCAAACATACTAACATCTAAAGATACACACAGATGCAAATAACATTTGAATATATATTAGGGTGGGGAAAAGTGATCGATTTTCCAGAACCAAGTTTTTTTAGTTCCTTTCGGGGACCCAAACAACCCTAAACTTACCGGAAGTCGATTAGTTTTGTCTCCGCTTGGCGCATTGCATTTCAAATTTGTATGAAAATTTATATGGGAAAACCTACTTTTTTGCATTCACCTTTTTAGAAAGCTCAATAATGATCTAATAATGCACTACATTATGTAAAAGTATAGTATTTCAGATGCCTAACAACTTTGCAGAAGGCACTTAAGATCTAGAATGTCCCGAAGAAAAGCTATAGCTGTTTAAAGTTGAGTATGTCGATCCTCTCCCAGCTGGTCTCGAGGTACGATGTAGGCCTAACAAGCCAGTCGTCGTAAGTTCGAGTCTCGGCTCGGGAGAGACTGTTAGTGCCAGTAGGATCGTAGCGCTAGCCCCGCAATTGTCCTGTACACTTAACAGTTGGCTGGGAAGTCTGTGTATAATAAACAGAAGGTCGAGTTCCGATACGGAATGTAGCACCAAGGCTTTGCTTTGCTTTTACGTCGATTTAAATGCAGAAAATCTTGTTTTCTGCCAACATTACCAATGTACCGGCGCTAGTAGGATTCCCATCAGAAATAACCTGTCATAACGAGTTTATACACTCAGCTGGATCAAACAAACGAATTAAGGTCAATATTCTAGGCATAGGTAGAATCTACAACGTGTTTCAGAGGTTACTTCTAATGGAAATCTGACTAACGCCGGTACACTGGCAGTGTTGGCAAAAAAAATGATTTGCAACATAAATTTCGACATACTCAACTTTGAACAGCTCCAGTATTTTTTTGGGACACCCTAGCTCTTTGATGTCTTCGGCCAAGTTGTTAGGCATCGAAAAACCTACCATTTGGAGTCATGAAACCTATGGTTTGAGCCACTTTGAGCTCTTTAGAATGGAAAATGCAAAAACGTTGGCTTTTCCATACAAATCTCCATATAAATTTTAAATGCAATGCGCCAAGCGGAGACTAAACCGATCAACTTCCGATGAATTTGGGATTGTTTGGGGCTCCAAATAGAACAAAAAAAAACTTGGTTCTGGCTTTCTACTATCAAGGTTCGGTTTTTCCATATAACCCTAATAAATATATCACGCGATTTAAGAACATCACTGCTTCAATTGTTTATGCCAGCCTACCTGACAGTAGGGTAAACAGGTATGATACGCTCCCCCTAAGGAACATCGTCAATATTGTAGCTATGTTTATCACAAACAACAAATCGTTCATGCAGTTTGATACACTATTTAGTTGGTAATGTACTGCTATTACTTTGTTTTGTAATTACTGTTACACAAAAACGCCATAATTTTATTAAAAAAATTGACTAAATTGCAAGCTCTCCAATCTATCGGGGCAAAACGCCCCAGATGCAGTATTATATGCCCCATGCAGTAGCTTCATAGGCCAGCTCAGCATGCGAAGTGAAACAGCGCTAAAGCAATGAACAAATCAGCCGGGCTAGCGGTGGGGCATATTGTCCGCGAGCTGTAGTGTGGCAGAAAGCATTGAATACTCAAGCAAATTATAAAATTGTTATCGTTTCTTCACTAGATACAGCTGCTTAGAGGTTCATTTGAGATATATAAGTACAAAAACCAGGTAATAAACTTCATACATCAGAAAAAAACGTTACGGAAACGCTGCAAGAAATTAGATCTGAAGCAGCTCAAATCAAAATTGATTTTTGTTTATTTTATGCTGCTAGTGACAATTATCAAATTTGCACAGAAGGTTGGTCCTATGACCCGCTACGGATTCCCAATAGTCTCATTTCTTATTTTTTGTGTGTTTCCGAATAAATGGACTGGGGCGTTATGCCCCGGGGGGGGGGGGGGGGGGGGCGGGGTTTCGTTTTATACATATTTACCCTACCTTTCAAATAATGTATAATACAATCCACTATACGTATTTCCACTCTTTGCATTCCAAGAATGTTAATGTTGTATTTGAATTAATAATTTAATACATGAATTTTGATGTAATAATTGTGAAGCGAGTTGTAAGTTTGAGGGACAACCTATTCGTATGACACTAGTTTTGTTGAAATAAATTAAGTTATCTTCAAGATAATAGGCTTTCGTCACTCTTACAATTTGATATAATTTTTGAAGCCATCTTTGAAAAACGTAAGTGAATTTGAAACGTCTTCAGAGCACATTTCTTTTCATAACTTTCGAACCACATGTTTAATCATTGTAAAATTCATAAGTTAAGGGTTTTTGAAGACAGCTTTGTTCAGATCGATTGGGTAGTTTCTGAATCTGATTTTTATATTTTGAAATATAGACTCTTAAAGGGTAAGTAGACCTTTCGTTTGACATTTATTTTGTGGAAATCGGTCTAACCATCTCTGAGAAGAGTGAGTGAGTTTAAGAGCCAGTTCGCGAGAGCCGCAGCCACCTTTCTGAGGGACGTTGTTTTGATGTTTTCCGATTAGGCTGAAATTTTCAGTGTTTGTTTGTCTATTCATGGTAGTAAGTTTTGCAAAATTTCAATTTTTTGCATTGAGGTTGAGTGGGGTTAAAAGGCCCTTGAAAATGATAAGTCCAAATACTAAAAAGTGCAATAACTCCTGCTAGACTTGATGGATTTTTCTAAAAATTTGTGGTTTTTTTTTAAGAGGGGGGATTTGTTAGTAGCTTAAGTATTTATGATAAATATTAGTAAGTAATAAGTATGTGTGTCCAATCACAAATGGTGACTTCTCATCACTGTTGAAAAATTTGTAATTTTAATTGTTAGGATTTGTTTGCTTTCGCAATTAGGACTTATCGTTCGTAAGGATTTAAACCTACTTGTCAGAATAGGGGAAGTAAACTTATAACTAACTTAATTGCTAACTTATTGGCTATAAAGAGAGCTTATCGTAGCAATTGAGGATTGCAACGATTTTTGTCGAAAATTGTTAATAATTTTATTTGACATAGCTTCTAATGGTTCAACACCAGTAAGTCTATGTAATTCGAGTGTACCAAACCAAGGAGGACGCTTCAAAATCATTTTCAGAATTTTATTCTGAATCCTTTAGAGCGTTTTCTTCCTTGTTGAACAGCGACTTGACCAGATCGGTACAGCATAAAGCATTGATGGTCTAAAAAGTTGTTTGTAAATCAAAAGTTTGTTTGTTTGCACTTTTTATTAATTTTTACCGCTTTGCATTGAAAAACAATGATAACTAGCGTAATACAAAATTGTTCAACATTTCATCTATCCAACAGCATATTGGTCATTGTTATCCATCATGGGGTTATGCTGTTATTATCTGACGCAACATTTACAGAATGCATACCAGTATAGAAAACAAAGACGTAGTCCCACGTCAAAAATACATTTTTTTCAAATTGTCAATTTTCAGGGTCATCCTACTCATCTCAACATCGCCAGAAAAAATATCTGAATATAGAGTAGAGCAACTCAAGAGCTTCAATGTCATGTATAAGCCAAGAGTAAAAATCGGGTGAAACGGCCCTAGAAGGGTTTTTTTTTTGTCAAAAAACCATCAAAATCACTATATTTCCTGCTAGACCTAATGGATTTTGCTGATAATTCGGATTATCACTCTACCTTACCAGAACTACCAGAAGATACGCCATTTGCGGTAAAACGTTCTTTGAAGATTTTTTTTTTTCGAAAAATGTCGTCAAAATCACCAAAACTGCAATAACTCGGTTTTTTTTTGTTACGGATTTAGAATTACGTTGTCCATTGATGTGAACTTTTGTAATAATGAATGAACTTGGGGTAGACTTGATAGATTTACTGAAAATTTAGATTATTACTCTAGTTAAATACGAACTTAAGGGCAAGATGACAAAAGTGACGAATACATTTACATGACGAAAAAAATATTTTTCTTGGAAAATACTTGGCGATTTTCGGGGTGCTATTTTCTCTAAAGAAAAGCTTCAAACCCCGAAGTTAGCTTTTTATAAAACAACTAAAGAGCTATTAAAATCCAGATCTTAGGAAAAAAGTCAAGAAAAACTTTAGTCCGTTTTAATCAGATTTTAAATGATGCATCTGGACTTTATATCAAATAAACGCTCTTTAGTAGTTTTATAAAATACCACCCCGAAAATCGCCAAGTATTTTCCAAGAAAAATATTTTTTTTTCATGTAATTCTATTGGTTTTTTTGGTCAACTTGCCCTTAAGTTCGTATTTAACTAGAGTGATAATCTAAATTTTTAGTAAAATAGTCTAAAATAGTCGTTTTACCTCAAATGGCGTATCTTCTGGTAAAGGAGGTAATTCTGGTAAGGTTGAGTGATAATCCAAATTTTCAGCGAAATCCATTAAGTCAGGAGAAAATATAGTGGTTTTAGTTATTTGGCTGTTTTTTGAACAAAACCTGCTTGGGCCGTTTTACCCCATTTGGCACACTTGGCTTATACATGACATTGAAGCTCCTGAGTTGCTCTACAAAACGCTATATTCAGATATTTTTGCTGGCGATGTTGAGAAGAATAGGATGACCCTGAAAATTCATAATTTTCAAAAGAAAATTCATTTTTTTCGTCATGTTACCTCTTTGCCATATATTGTGACCATGCGTTTTGAAGAACTTTTAGTGCAAAGAAATTCAGTCCGATCGGGGAACATCAAAACAACATGCGGTTGCGTCTCTCGCGAACTGGCTCTTAAATAGCTTCCAGTACACGTTTCTTTTCATTACATTTGTATATAATCATTACAAAGTTCATTATTTGAAGGTTTCTAAGACAGTCATTTGAGTTTAACCCTCTAGTGCCCAAGTTAATTTTTAGATGGACTTCGGTAAAATCACTATAAATCTTTATAAACATTTTAAAAGTATTTATTGAAGCTTTTTAGAGGTTTGACTGAAGCCCGTCTAAAGTTGGAACTGGGCACTAGAGAGTTATTTCGTTCGAATCGGTTGTGAAGTTTTTGAGATAATGAAGTTTCGAAATTTTACATTTTGATAGACGCCATAGCATCCTCCATACAAGACCGTTAATTTGCAACTGAGCAAGTTCACGCTACTTCGCGAATCGGTTCTGATCGACCATTTCCGATTTCGCTGAAACTTGTCATAGTTGTTTCCAGTTGATGAAGAGGTCATTCTGCACTATCAGTTCTTCATGTAGCCTAACGACTGCTGTTTCAAAAGGGCCTATCCAAAAATTTGAAGGATAAATGAAATATTTTTTATCAGAAAAACGACTTGTTTGATTGAAATGGTGTCTTCAGCAAGGTTGTAGGTAATAAAATTGCGATTCTAAAAAAATATATACACTGTAAAAATATTCTTTTTCTGGGCCAAATATTAAAAATTGTCACAATATATAAAATATCTCAAAAAGTACCTTTTTTAAAAATCTAATTTTTTACACATTGAAGACGACAATATTTATTACTATCTGGTGATGGTAAATGAAAAACAAAAAAGTTATGGACGTTTGAATATTTTGTTATTTTCACTCAGATTTTTTTTTTGTGTTTTTTTCTGTTATTGTTATAAATTATCGCTAAGAGCATGATACAAATCCAATGCACTGTTTTTGTAACATAATCAATCATTTTGATACTGGCCTTATTGAAATCTAATATGCGTAACTCAGCGACGATTCCCGCTATCAGACGGTTGTAAGAACAAGACGCGCAGAGAGAGCTAGTTTCTCTACATGCAGACGACATGACGTACAAATACGAAACTCGTTAGTTTGTTGCGATGACTTGGACTACTTTATCGCTTTCAAGTTTTGGGTATTATTATCCGATAATTTCCGCAGCTGCTTCGAACACTTTTTACCATCGAAAGGTCGAATACATTTAATTTTGTACGTAGTGTTATTCATGTTGTTTGCTGGACCTTAACACCAACAGTTATTTCCCTTAACCACTTTTTTATTCACTTCAAAACTGTTTTATGTATAGTTGTTGCTACTGCTAAGATGCCAATAACCAAAAAGTAATGAAGTTACGCGCTTGTATGCATTTTTGCAGGGGAACATACAAGCAAGAGCCGTGTTGCAAGTGTAA
Organism: Wyeomyia smithii; assembly: GCF_029784165.1. Lineage (NCBI taxonomy): Eukaryota > Metazoa > Arthropoda > Insecta > Diptera > Culicidae > Wyeomyia > Wyeomyia smithii. Next base: position 131,060,726 of record NC_073695.1, read on the forward strand.
GCGAGACATCATCTGCTGTGTTTGTATTGATGTAGCGATCTAATTCATTTATGTCACGACAGTGTGTGTTGTAAATCGACTGGAGATGAGGGTTATTTTTCATTTACTTTTTCAAGTAGTGAGTAAAAATTTTGCAATCAGTTGTAACGGTTGTTATTAGATGCTCGTGATCTTGCAACATGTGCAAATTATATGACAGTAAGGGTTATTACTCAACAGGAGAAGAATTTTATTACTTGTAAAGTAATAGATTTGTTACACGAAGCAAAATATTTTTTAATTACTCTCCAAGTAATAAGTGGAATTTCATTAAGCAGACAATGTGTGCAGTGGGGAAAGCGAACAATAAGCAAACTGGAAATACGATAAAGATTTGGAAAAATATTCCGCATCCCGATGGGACTTGAATCCGCAATATCCGGAATTGCGGGTTCAAGTTGAGAAAAAATCCTCAAAAATAAGTTCTGAGTGAAAATGAAAAAATATTCAAACGTTCATAACTTTTTTGTTTTTCATGTTGCCATAACCAAATTTTGACAGATAGTAGTACCTATTGTCGTCTTCAATGCGTAAAAAATTCGATTTTTAAAAAAGGTACTTTTTATTTTAGATTTTGAGACAATACAGAATGTTTGGCCCAGAAAAAAAAATTTTTCGCTGTATATATTTTTTTTAGAATTGCAATTTTATTACCTACAACTTTGCTCAAGACACCATTTCAATCAAACGAGTCGTTTTTCTGTTACAAAATATTTTATTCATCAGTCACATGGCCCTTCTGAAACAGCAGTCATGCGTCTATATGAAGAACTGATAGTATAGAATGACTTCTTCATCAACTGGGAACAACTGTGCAAAGTTTCAGCGAAATCGGAAAGGACATCCTAAAGAAATATTTATTTTTATTTATTTTCCATGGAATGCCTCAACTGAGGAAAGTGAGTAAGACTAAAAAGTTGCACATACACACATACTGAAAATACTCAGTTCGTCGTACCGAGTCGAGTGGTATGTGATATTCGGCCATTTGGATCACTTTTTTACATTTGGTTCTGCCAGTGATTACTATACCTTTCTAGGAGAAAGGCAAAACATTACCCTGATCCAGTTTAACAATATAACTTTGAAATTTTACTTTAAAACTGTGATTGAAGAATAGATTGATTTTGCATATACAATGCAAATCATCAACTACAGGCTATTATGATGACACCCTTAGTTGATGAGTAACAAGAGACCTTCAAGGTAAAAAACACAACAAGAGACCTTCAAGGTCGAAAAAAAGATATCTTACCAGTTAAATAATCCGGAATAAAGTGCTTTGGCTAGAGCGTCTCTGGCATCCAAAGCTTGATCAATACCAAGGGGAGTATACAAGCGTTCTGATCGTGTTTCAGTTATACGAGATGTCAATGAACGGAGAATGCCTTCTGACGGTATCTGTAGTAGATGAGCTGTCCATTTAATTTCAGCATCAGATCCTATTTCTACGCCCTCTTGGCCATGTCGTAATTGTCTCCTGTGGAAATACACATTTCCTAGGTGTAGAACGGAAGCCAAAACATTGACTATACCTTCCCGCTCGTTCTCTGATACTCCGAGTACTTGCATTGCACCTTGTAAAGAATCCCAATCGACACGCCCTGGTGAGCAATCAGATCCACCCTGGTTCAAATAAAAGTATTTTTCTGCATCAAGTAGACCGTATTTTGTTCGTTCGGATTCTGAAAGGCCTCCTAGTAGTTCATAGAACACATGATAATTGCGTTCACCAGGGGCCTGTGTGACAATTCTGGACTTCTCTAACAAATACTGAGTTATTTTTGCTCCAATAATTGCTCCTGATTTAAAAAATACTTCCAAGTATTTTCCAAAACGTGAACTGTTGTCATTTCTTGCTGTGCGGGCATTGCCGAAAGCTTCAAGTAGTGGAGCTGCTTCCAGAATTTGTTCTGTTATAACGGCAGAAGCAGATCCTCCTCCAGGAACGACTGCTGCTAAATATTGCATTACTAATTTCGTTGATTCCGTTTTTCCTGATCCAGATTCGCCAGAGATAACTACGACTTGAGGCGATGGTAAAGATGCATGAGCAGCAGAGCCGATCGCGAATAAATGTGGAGGAAGTGCACCAAGAGGCTTACCTGCGTACATTTTAGCCATTTCAATACAGTATGCGTCTGCAAACATTTTGTATGGGTTTAATGCTATAAGAATACTCCCAGCGTACGTATAGATTAGCCCATTGTCATATCGTAGCTTAAGATTCCAGAGTAGCGACGCTTCATGTAGATCTTCCAGTTGCGTCATATCCTCTACTCCAGTTTTGCCGAGATCTTGGCGTGGACGAAGACTTCCTTCATTTGGACCAAGAGTAAAGGTTTGATGCTACCGAAAGATAATATATGAATAAATTTATATATATTTATAAATTACTGAGGTTGTTCGAAATGAAAAAAAAAAAAAGAAATTGAAATTACCTGGCCATTAATAACGGCTTGCACAATAATAACTTGAGCAGCACGATGCACTTCCAGTATCTCTCCTGGTAATGGATGTCCTAAGCCAGGATCAAACCATATCAGATCTCCTGTTGACCAATCCATGTTACAGTTATTCAGTATGAATTTGGCATTTCTGAAAATATTTGAAAATGTATTGCTTTCGTCAACGAAAATGAGCGAAAATAGTAAAATGCTCTAATATTGATGTACACTGCAATGGGGTCTTTTTTTAAGCAGGTTATTTACAGTCATGGAGAAAATAATAAATACACTTGCAGTGTTGGTTGATTTTTCGTATTTGCGCACTGATTTTAATTTTTGTATGATGTTATGTTACGTCATTATGATCTGCAGATACTCTTTTTAAAAGAGGAACGGAGAAATAACTGGAGAAATTTCTGGGTCGGTGATTCTGAAATTTTTTTGCGTGAGTTAGTGTTTTTAAAGTGGCGAAAAAAATCAATACACTATTGAAGTATATATACAAAACAATCCAAATTAGCTTTATTTCTCTACATATCGTTAGCAAAGTGACCTTTTCATTACAAAACTCACTTTCAATATTTGTGGCTTGTCCTTTGTTTTGTAAAACTATATTCAATCTTCGTGGTATGTTTACTACCTGGTTTTCACGAGTAGAAGCTGGACTAGCATTTCACGCTGCCTGTACGTCATTCCATAAGTCGGTTTCATTCTTTAGATGATGCTTTGTAACGTAGGACTTAACAATCTTCCATAGATTTTTGATACGGTTCAAGTTAGGAGACTATGCTGGCCAATCCAACAATTTTATAATTTCTTCTGAAAATCATCTTTAAGTTTTCAATTAAGTATGTTCAGAATCGTTACCCTCCAACGAAGAAGCATGTTTTCTTTGACATACGGAAGCATTACGCTACGTAAAATATCTACATAGTCGTTAGTATTCATAGTCTATGTTATAAAATGAATGGGTTCCACACCAGCATCAGAAAACAGCACCACACCGTTTTGTGGTCACTTCCAAATTTGACTACTTTCTTGGTTAATTGTGCGTTGAAGGCAGTATTCACCGGTCTTCTCACCAACTGCTGACCGTTTGGACCAAAAAGCTTTAATTTCCGGCTCATCCGACCAAAACACGATGTACCATTTAGTTGCACCCTAGTCTAAAACCACTTTGCTGGATCTCTATGCAGTATAACGATCCCAAACATACAGTATTGAAAACACGAAGATGATTTTCAAACGATTATTAGTTTGACCAGCGCAGACTCCTAATTTAAATCCTTTAGAAATTCTATGGAAGATTAGGAAAGTCTATGTTACAAAGCATCATCTAAAGAATGAAACCGACTTATGAAACGTCGGACAGGCAGCGTGGAATGCTAGTTCAGCTTTTATTCGTGAAAACCTGGTGGTAAACATACCACGAAGATTGAACATGGTTTTACACTACAAAGGACAAGCCACAAAATATTGAAGGTGAGTTTTGTAACGTAAAAGGTCATTTTGCTAAATATATGTAGAGAAATAAAGCTAATTTGAATTGTTTTGTATATATATATATATATATATATATATATATATATATATATATATATATATATATATATATATATATATATATATATATATATATATATATATATATATATATATATATATATATATATATATATATATATATATATATATATATATATATATATATATATTTCAATGGTGTATTAATTTTTTTCGCCACTTTAAAAACACTAACTCACGCAAAAAAATTTCGGAATCACCGACAAAGAAATTTCTCCAGTTATTTCTCCGTTTATCTTTCAAAAAGAGTGTCTGCAGTTCGTAATGACGTAACACAACATCATAGAAGAAAGGCAAAGCCTTGGTGCTACATTCCGTATCGGAACTCGACCTTCTGTTTATTATACACAGACTTCGCAGCCAATTGTTAAGTGTACAGGACAATTGCGGGGCTAGCGCTACGATCCTACTGACACTAACAGTCTCTCCTGAGCCGAGACTCGAATCTACGACGACTGGCTTGTTAGGCCAGCATCGTACCCCGAGACCAGCTGGGAGAGCACAACATCATACAACAATTAAAATCACTGCGCAAATAAGAAAAATTATCCAACACTGCAAATGTATATTATGAGCGATTTTTACGCATTTTTTTACAGTAACGCGGATTGTTTTTACGCGATTTTTTTAATAACGCGGGTTATTTTAAGCGATTTGGAAGATTATTTTTAAGTGGTATCGAATAAGTTAAGTATGAATAAAAATGAGAAGTAAATAAAGTGAAATAAAATAAATTATTCGTATGGTTCATGAACATACAATTTTTTGATTTTTTATCTGATCAATGTATATTTTAAATATATTCATTTCAAAATTCCTGTTATTATCAAATAATTGGTAGTTTTCGATGATTCGGAAGTAAAGGAACAAAAAAACATTCATAATTGTATACCGATACAAGTCAAGGTCGTTGCGATTAACTTTCGATCATGGGACAAATGCTAAAGTTTGTAAATATAGTAAAAACCTTTGAAGAAATTATTGCTCTGATTTTCAAAAAAAAAAAATCATTTTGGATGCTCTATAAACGCCTTTTGTGTATTTTGTTCTCATTTTATGTAATTATATATATATATATATATATATATATATATATATATATATATATATATATATATATATATATATATATATATATATATATATATATATATATATATATATATATATATTTTCTCACGTATTATTATTTTCAATCAGATTTATTTATTGAATGGAGTTTTTTACGCGATTTTTTAAAACTACGCGGCTTTTATACACGGATTTTTTCAACGCTGTACAATCGAATCGATTATGAGTGCATCTTGAGCATATATCTATATATTTTCTCACGTATTATTATTTTCAATCAGATTTATTTATTGAATGGAGTTTTTTACGCGATTTTTTAAAACTACGCGGCTTTTATACACGGATTTTTTCAACGCTGTACAATCGAATCGATTATGAGACAGGTCAGACGTGTTTTCGGTCGCTTGTGGATTGGTCTTTGACTACCTATAGCTTCAAACACTGGCGTAGCATGGGGAGGGGGGGGGGGTTTCACCCCGGGTATCACCTTCTAGGGGGTGACACCCATAAGAAAGATATTAATATGTGTCACTCAGGGCTGGAATTCACCTCAGTGCAGACAGAACCACACAAATTTGTACACAACACATTTGCCATCAAACCGTGCGTGCCACTCCTGATATTTCGTTTGTGTTCTCTTCTCCCCATTCGCTCTTTTGGATTTCTTTCGCGCCGAAAAAATACGAAAGTACACTTTGTGCATTTGCTAAAATGTGCGACACCACACATTGTGTCTTACTTTGTGTGTTGCATGGGGCAATAATTATCGGATTTGACAAACGAACGTTTATAGTATTATTATTTTTTTGGTTTTTGCACTTCATTTGACTTCTACTGAAATAATATAGGGGCTAATTTTCAGTGCTGCTCAATGGGCTTTGTTTCAAAACTAAAAATGGTTTCTTTCCGGAGATAGCCGCAATATGTCTCATACATGAACAGTAGGGTGGCAATAGAGATCGACTTCTCGAATTTCGTTTAGAAGTAGGGCTCAATAGTTTTGTCTTCGAAAGAAGTTCCCATACTAAACTTCAGCTTAACCTGACTTCGGAAACACGAAAGTATTATTTTGTGACCAATGACAAAAATGCACAGGTAGTTCATAAATATCTGAATATCAAAAATTTTGATGCCAAATGTCTTAAAAATGCATGAAACATCGAGATCTGGTGTTATCCAAAAACAAAAAATAAAAAATTGGTCGGTTGAAGTTTCACTTTCGACTGAACGAACTTTTAAATGCGACGAAGGACAATTTTTCCATACAAGTCATTACCACCCTAATGAACGGTGTCAGTAGTGAATGCATGTAGCGATTTTATATGAATACCGGGACAGAAACATGTCTGGACGTGCGTAATATGTCCTAAGAAGCACGTCCACGCCATTGAGTTGAGAATCGTGTTCAAATGAATTCTCAAAAATGTATATGGTCCTTTCTTGGTTCCTTTTATCTGCTATTTTTTCTACCCGCAACGCAACGCAAACTGCTCAAACTGAAGCTCTTTGTTCTCACGCAATGTGTCACAAAAAGCAGCACAAAGTGTTGTTCCGTTCTCCCTCTCTTGAAATATTTCTCACTTGGTGATATCTTTCATAGTCATTCCGTTTTCGCTCTTTCTTTTTGTGCCTGTTGGTTGTCGAAATGTGTAGGTACCGTTCTCGTTGTGTCTTGACGTAAAATTAACACACTGAGCGCAATGAGTGAAAGTTTATGCATAAGTTAAACCAATCAAATATGTTGTAGATTTGACCCTGATTTTTGTTATTTATTAAGACTATTGTCAGATAAATTATAGTGAAATAAACAAAGTAAATCTTGATGCATACAATCACTCCTCCGCTATTAAATGAGATATAACTGGGATTCAGCAACAAGGCCAGATATCTTGCAATCATTTTCGAAAGGAAGCTAAACTGGACTGCTCAACTAGACTCAACTAGACGCTTTAAAGAAGGCACTTTCAGCTATTTAGGCTTGCAATACACTGTTTGGCATTACCCGGGGCCTAAAACCAAAATTAGCGTTCTGGTCTTTTATTACCATTGCTCGGTCACGTATAATCTACGCCGCCCTTGTATGGCAGAGCTTGGCGCACTGAGGCTGCGAAGATATACAACGTCAAGCATCCTGAAGAAGTTCGAGCTAACACATCTAGTAACAACAGTCTCGGACTGGATGGAAGCGAAGCCGAACAAGGACTTTCCACATAGGGTGAATGACACAGATCACTCAATGTAAAACAATGGAGAGCCGAATCTTCCATCGGGCACCATCCATTTCTATACGGATGGCTCAAAAATTGGATCCCAGACTGAATCAGGGATCTTTGGGTAAGCAGAGGTATACGCAATATACATCTGTGCTACGACATGTCTAAAGCGCAGCTATAGACAGGCCAAAATCGGAATCTTTTCAGACAGGCAGTCTGCACTACTAGCATTAAAGTCTGCCACATGATGAAGAAAAAAAAAAGTCTGCCACATGTGTTTTCAGACTAGTCTGGAAGTAAATGGTAAAACTCAGAGAGCTTTCCCACCTCAACAAAGTTATGCTACTTTGGGCACCCGGACACTACGGAATCGTAGGGAATGAACATGCCGACAACCTAGCAAGACAAGAATCTGCTCAGCAATTCATTGGACCTGAACCGTTCCTGGGTACCTCCACATCTGCCATTAAAGGCGAACTAAGTACATGGGAAAGCTAGAAATAGCACATCATTAGCAATATGCGCAGGGCTGTAGACAAACTGAACAGTTTATCTACCCAAACCTTGCGGTTACCAAAAGGCTACTTAGTTTAACTCGTAGTGAACTACGCATCATCACGGGATTTCTTACTGGACATTGTCCTGCTCTTTAACATTTAAAAGAATCGGCAAAGTCCCAATCGACAATTGCCGATTTTGCAACGCTGAACCCTGAAGCTCAGCGCATCTGCTTCGCTTTTGCGGGACTCTTGCTTCATTGAAGTTCAATTTCTTCGAAAGTTTCCTCTCAACTCCATACCAGTTATGGAGAACCAATCCCAAAAAGGTCATTGGGGCACAGGTTTACAACCAACTAGCTCAACTTCATCAATGAGTTCGAGCATCTTGAAATCTGTGTAAAGCAATTGGGACCAGCCACAAAAGACAAACATGAACGACAGGAATTCGCAGTGGCACTTTAGCCCAATCCCCTTCATGCACACAAAAAAAATGACAGGTCACTATTGGAATACTGCAACACATGTAGACTGAAGAGAATCAGTATAACAACAATCCCAATTATATACACTTCGTTATTTACGATGGACGTCATTTCTCCTACCATACGACGAACACTGCAGACTTATCGACATCCAAACATCCAATTTGAAAGAAGAAAGTAATTATTTAATTGAAAATATTTCACATTCCGAACGGAATGCTAAAACGACACCCTCTCTCGAGGAAGAAAATACTATTTTAAGTCAAAATATTTTTCTAAAAACTTCTTCGAACGGGCAACAGAATGTGACTGAAATACTGGTATACTGCCAGAATTTCAACCGCATGAAAAGTCCAGCCAAAATGAAGGAAATAAATCAAAATCTATTATCATCCACCTTCAAAGTAATTCTAGGAACTGAAACTAGCTGGGACGAAAGCGTAAGAAGCGAAGAAGTATTTGGAAACAATTATAATGTATTCCGGCACGATCGGGATTTGTCTACCAGTCAAAAAAAGTCAGGCGGTGAAGTCCTCATTGTCATTAATGTAGACCTTACTTCTGAAGAAATAATATCCGACAAATATAAAGAATTTGAACACGTATGGGCCAAAGCATTTATTGCTGGCGAAGAACATATCTTCTGTTCCGTGTACTTTCCATCGGAACATGCTCATAAACATTCATATGATTTATTTTTCAAAACTCTAGAATCTATTATGTCTAACATGAAACCAGAAGTAAAACTGCATGTCTATGGCGACTTCAACCAACGTAATGCAGACTTTATCGTAGACATTGAAAATGAATCTATCTTACTCCCAGTCGTAGGCGAAAACGAAACACTGCAGTATCTTTTTGGCAAATCCTCAGAACTCGGTCTATATCAAATCAATCATGTCAAAAACAAACAAAATGCATATTTAGACCTATTATTCACAAACTGCACTGAAGACTTCTGTGTAGATGCATCATTATCTCCCATCTGGAAAAATGAAGCAATTCACACAGCAATTGAATATTCAATAGTAATGAATAACACTTCGTACCCTAGCGACTGCGAGTACGAGGATGTACCGGAAAACCACAAAACTGACTTCGAACAAGTCAAACGTAGACTTCGCATAATAAATTGGCGTAGTATAATTTGTAAAGAAGGAAATGTCAACGAAGAAGTAACAAAATTTTATGAAACAATTAATCAAATTATATCAAAAAATGTACCACTAAGAAAAAGAAGACGAGCGAACACCAACAAATATCCAGTGTGGTTTAATCCACAATTGAAGAACCTAAAAAATAGAAAACAAAAAGCACATAAAATATACAAAAAAGACAACAATAGCGAAAATCTTCAAAATTACCAAGAAATTTGCCGTCAACTTGACGCAGCCATTAAAATTGCGCATGAAGAGCATAACCGTAAAATCGAACATCAAATCAAGTCTTGCCCTAAGAACTTCTTCAATTACGTAAAAACCAAACTAAAAAGTAGCAACTTTCCATCACGAATGCATCTTGACAGTAAATTAGGACAAACTAATAATGATATGTGTAGTCTTTTTGCCACTTTTTTTTCAAGAAATATACACCACATTTGAAGAAACAGATCGCGACCGCGAATATTCCTCGTATTTTCCTGAATTTTAAAATTCTTTATCTGTCAATCAAATATCCGAATTCGAAATTCAGAACGCACTTAAAAACTTAGATGCTACGAAAGGTCCTGGACCTGACAGAATAGCTCCAATTTTTCTCAAAAATTTGGCAGAAGAACTTTCTACACCCTACTACACCTCTTTAATATGTCTCTGAAGAATGTAATTTTTCCAGAACTCTGGAAAACCTCATATTAAGTGCCAATTTTCAAATCTGGCGCTAAATCTGACATTCGTAATTATCGTGGAATTGCCATTATTTCATGCATTCCAAAATTATTTGAATCAATAAATAATGAAAAAATCTTTCAGCAAGTAAAAAACCAAATCACAACTCAACAGCACGGCTTTTATCAAGGCCGATCAACTACCACAAATCTTTTAGAATTCATAACTTTCACTTTGACTGTAATGGACAACTGCAACCACGTAGAAGCTCTTTATACGGACTTTAGCAAGGCATTTGACGGAATCGACATACCTTTATTGCTCTTTAAGCTCGAAAAATACGGAATGGAAACAAAATTCTTGGAATGGCCGCAGTCATACTTATCAAAGAGAACACAAATAGTCCGCTTTCAAAATTCCTTTTCAAACCCAATAGAAGTAACTTCCGGGGTTCCTCAAGGTTCTCACCTTGGCCTGCTTCTTATTATATTATACGTGAATGACATTTCCTTTCTTCTTAAATCAATACGTGTGCTTGTATATGCTGACGACATGAAGCTCTTTATAGAAATAATCAATGCAGAAGACTTCGAAATATTCCAGAATGAAATTAATGTATTCTACACTTGGTGCAACAAAAGTCTATTGCAACTCAACATTAAAAAAACCTAAATTAATCCTCCTAGCGGTCAGACCCAGCCTTTCTCATTCAAACTTTTATTTGTAAAAATAGATTTACATAAACGCTTCAATCCAATAAATGTATATTCACTCTTTAGGTACTAAAATATTGATGTTGTAATCTAAACATATAAAAATGCAGTCCGGTCTGTCTGTCTGATCCATATAGGCTCGAAAACAACCAAACCGATCGACGTGAAAATTTATATGTAGGGGTTTTTGGTGCCGATAAAGGTTCCTATGATAGTTTGAGACCCCTCCCTCTTTTAAAGGGAGGGGTCCCTTACAAACGAAACATAAATTTCTACACAACTCAAGAACAAACCAAGCAAATGAAACCGAGTTTGGCATGTGGATGTTTTAAGGGGTAACAAATATGACCATAATGGTTCGACACCCCTCCCTTTTCTGGAAGGGAGGGGTTCCATACAAATGAAACACAAATTTCTGCACATCTCGAGAACTAATTAAGTAAATGGAACCAAATTTGGCAGGTGAATGTTTTTAGTGGTAACAAATATGTTCCATAAACGACCTCAGGCAACATTTTTGATTGTAAGATAGCGACTTCCGGTTTCTGAAAACAGCTGAAAATGATCAAATAGCACCCAATATGAGTGTTTCTTCAACCAGTATGACGTTCGAAATCCAGAAATTGTCTCCAAATGCCGTTATGAAATTCAAAATGGCGACTTCCGGTTTCAAAAAAATAGCGGCAAACGACCAAATACCACCCAATATGGGTATTTCTGGAATCGTAATGATGCACTGGAGCCATAAATCAACTTCAGACAACATTTTGAATTTTAAGATGGCAACTTCTGGTTTCTGGAAAACAGTCTGATATGAACGATTCTCATTAAACAGCCGGAAATGACCAAATACCATTCAATATGAATGTTTTCGGACCCAGAATTACGCCCAGATGACAGAAATAGATTCCACAGGCAATTTTAAAGTCCAAAATAACGACTTTCGGTTTCTGAAAAATAGCCCAAAGTGACCAAATACCACCCAATATGAGTATCTCCGCAGCCAGAATGTTGCAAGAAGTTAAAAATTGATCACAGACACCATTTAAAATTGTAAGATGGTAACTTGTGGTTTCTGGAAAACAGCCAAAAATGGCCGATGTCCGTCTAACATGAGTATCTCCGGATCTAGAGAAATCGACCAAAGACCCCACTTTGGATTCTAGGTTGGCGACTTCCGCTTCCTGGGAAACAGCCGAAAACGATCGAATAACACCCAATATGGGTGTTTCTTCAACTAGAATGACGCTCAGAGGCCAGAAATTATCTTAAAAACCATTTTAAAATCCAAGATGGCGACTTCCGGTTTGTGAAAAACAGTCCAAAATAACCAAATACCACCCAATATGAGTATCTCTGGAACCAGAATGATGCAATGAGCTAACAATTGACCTCAAGCATCACTTTGAATTGCTAACTGGCAACTTCTAGGAACAGTCGAAATGACCGAATAATACTCAATATGAATATTTCCGTAATTGAGATGATGCATAGAAACCAAACATTGACCCTGGACACCATTTTGAATTTAAACACGACCACTTTTAAATTCTTGAAAGCAACCAAAATAACTAAATACCTCCCAATATGGGTATTTCCGGTGTCAGATTGATGCCAGAAAATCTGCTGAAAATGACCGAGTACCACCCAATATGAATGTATTCAGAATTAAGGCGGTGTACAGAAGCCAAAAGTCGAGGATGCTGTCACTTCGATAAAACCAATCATTTCAAACGATTTGTTATTTGACTTTGATCATATCCTGTGGCCGATTCGTCGAGCATTTGCAGACTTTAAACACATCGCAAGGAATCAATGAATTTGGAACGTTCAAATAGTACGATACCACTTTCAAATTATGTTGAGGCCACATATATCGATCAAAGCAGGTATAGTTTTAAATAGTTTTCGAATTTCTTTTCTTTCCATAACTTTTGAGCCACATATCAAATTGTCATGAAGCTTGTTATTTGTAAGTTTGAGAGATGACTCGTTCGTATGACACTAGTTATGCTCAAATAAGTCATGTAATTTTGGAGATAATAGACTTTCTTTGTTTTATTAACAATTTTATACATAACGGTTGCTTTATAATGGTTTATTGGTTTATAAGTTCTATTATAATCAAATGAAATGGGAACGTATAGGGCAGCCAAACTTTGAAACCACATATTCAATCATAATTCATCAGTTAACCCTTAACAAGCCCGCTTATCTGATAATAATATTGATCAGATCGATTGTGTAGTTTCTGAGATAATGAAGTTTCGTGATTTTCACATTTCGGTACATTTCAGACGAAATTACAGTTCGATTACAGTAGAATTCAATAGGGTGTTATGAGGCAGCTAGACTTATCAATTGACACTAATCTTGTGGAAATCGGGTCAGCCATCTCTGAGAAAAGTGAGTAAGTCCAAGTAGTCTTCGGCACATGTTCCTTTTCATAGCTAGATTTCACATTTTTAAACATAACAGGCAAAGTAATAGTCCGATTGCAAAACAAATCAATAGGGTCTTATGAGGCAACTGGACTTTCCATTTGACACTGATTTTATGAAAATCGGTTCAGCCATCTCTGAGAAACATGAGTGAGATTAAACAGTCTTCAGAACACGTTTCTATTCATAACTTTTGAACCGTATGCTTAATCTTCATAAAACTTAAAAGTCAAGGGTTTTTCAGGTAGCCCGTTCATTTGAGACCAATTTTGTTCAAATCTGTTGTGTAGTTTTAGAGATAATGATATTTCATGGTTTTTACATTTTGATACATAACCTCCAAACTAAAAATCCGATTACAATAAAATTCAATAGGGTCTTATGGAGCAACAAGACCTTTCATTTGCAATAAATTTCATGAAAATCGGTCCAGCCATCTCTGAGAAAAGTGAGTGAGAATAAAAATCTGCACATACACACACACACACACACACACACACACACACACACACACATACACACACACATACAAAAAATGCTCAGCTCGTCGAGCTGAGTCGAGTGATATATGCCATTCGGCCCTTTGGAGCACTTTTATACTTTCGGTTTTGCAAGTGATTGCTATACCTTTCTAGGAGAAAGGCAAAATGTAATTCAATAGCCTTCAGCAGAAAAACAGTAACACCACCTACAAAAATTTTCTTAGGAAACCAACCAGTAGAAAAATGAAAAATCGTAAGGGACCTAGGCGTAATCTTAGACTCCAAACTTACATTCATAGAACATTATAATACAATTATCAACAAAGCAAATAGTATGCTGGGCTTTATAAAACGCTTCGGCCACAATTTTCAAGACCCATATACAATCAAACTATTATATATTACACTAGCTGACCCGGCAAACTTCGTCTCGTCTATTGTAGTGTTCAATTTAATAATTTTAAACATTTCAAATTCATTGATTCCTTGCGATTTGTTTATATCATTTGAAATGATTGGTTTTATCGGAATGACAATATCCTCGACTTTTGGCTTTTGTACATCACCTCTCTCCCGGAAATATATTGAACGCATTTCAGTTATTTTCGTTGTTTTTTAGAAACTGAGAGTGGTCATCTTTGAATTCAAAATGGTGTCCAGGGTCAATGCTTGGCTTCTCTACATCATTTCAATTACGGAAATATCCATATGTGGTAGTATTCGGTTATTTTCGGCTGTTTCCCAGAAGATGTCATTTTACAATTCCAACTGGTGTCTGAGGTAAATTTTCAGCTCCTTGCATCATTTTGGATCCGTTGATACACATATTCCCAAGTAACATTAAAAGTTTTTTTATACCCTCGACATCGTTGTAATGGCTGTATTCTTAAATCTGCTTTTAAGCAGGATAAATCTTAATGGTTATGATAAAACTATGAAAAAGCTTTGTTACAGCTACAAGGACCCACGCTACAAGAGGGTGTTGAGCATATATTTTAAAACCATTTATATGAGTATACGTTTTAGTCGGAAATTCTTAACACAGCTTTAAGAGTGTCTGTACTGCTTAATTGAGAACTTAAATGACATAAAAGTGAACTTAAGACATCATTCAAAGGATCGCTTGGGATTATAAAAAACCTGCGTTTGTAGACAATGACGAACACAAAAACAAAAAATGTAAATATAAATTATATCAACTGAATCTTTGAAACAACTTAAAACCATCATGAAACCGTTTAGGTTCAACTCATGTACATACAATATTCTCTTACTTCCATGAATAAATATCTTTTTTTTTTGTAATATTGAGCTTAAATGGGCATGCCAAGATAATTTTTTGGTGAATTTTACTATTAAACTACTGAATAAAGCAAGCCCCTTGATAACATTGTGAAATTACATTTAAATTTTTCTGAAGAAAAATGACCAAGCACCAAGCGATATGTCATCGCATCTTTTAAATTAGTACTCAGTTTGAATATTATCTACCACAATCAGCATTACGCCTCTTACATTACGAATTTCTGAATATCAGGTGAATTTTATGTAACATTTCGATTTTAGAATATATCATGGCGTACCGAGCAGCAACTCGGCGACTTACACATTTCCTGATAGTAATGGATTCTGCTGTGGTAAGTTCTTAAGGTCTCGCCTAAACTCTTTAAGCTCAAAAAGCTATGCACTGGTTTTATTACGGCCTCTTTAGGATTCTTTTCCCATCACGATACCTTAATAAAACTGAAACCAGAAATACTACTCTTAATCTGCGCTATATGTCTCTGCTAAAAAACTAATAAATTTTATGGCAGCACGGCACCAGATCAAATACACTCAACAGCTTTTTTATCTGATGCTACTGTCACAAACGTAAACAAAAGTGTTCCGTCTGCAACTTAACGTGTTGATTGTGCTTTCTAAGTGAGGAAATTAAAGGTGATTAGTGAAAAGTGTTAATCTATTGGCTGTTTTGAATGTCCAAACATTCTCGAAATCCATTGTGCCAATACTGTCCATTTCCCATAGCCTGAATTTGAACGGAACGGTTATTTTTAAGAAAAGTTCGAGGATCCTTGGGAAGAACACCCGAAAGCCGCTTATCAAAAATGTTTAGCAATTCTTTTAGAGCATTTTGTCGTATATTGAACGTTACAGCCCAATTCTGCAAGTCAGTATAAAGCATTTCATTATCAAATATTTCGGATTTAGGGGGTTGTGGTATGCTGACTGGCTGTTGAGTTTTAACTGCAACGGGAAATACTCCAAAACTCTTAGCGACTTGTGGGGATTGATAATAGGTGTTGGGTTTTCTAGACTGCGAAACCGCTCTCAGTTCTAAAGAATCTTCAAAGGCACTTGTATTGTTTTCGTGCCGTTGTTGAAAATTGACAAGAGGAGAATTTAGAACATTTCCGAAATCGAATAAATCTTCGACCAACGAGAAGGTACGGATGCATGACGTCAGTGGTTCAAAAAAGCCGTTCAAGGTCCGATGAGACCTAGTTGTCAGTAAGTTTGACGAACGAAGCAGTCTACTTGGTGCTCGAAAATCAAGGTGAAAAAGCAAAACCGGGGCATCAAGTTCATTGTTCAGCAGCTTGGCTATGAAGGTAGCTTGTTGAATCTTTCGCCGACTCTCCAGTGTATCCAAACCCAACAGCTTACAACGGTCTTCGTAGCAGGGAAGATTATTGGATCTACTCCAGGGTAAATGTCTCAGAGCGATACGAACAAACCTTCGTTGAACGCGTTCTATTCTGTTTTTCCAGTACAGGTTTTAAGGATTCCAGATGATGCAGGCATTTTCAAGGATTGGCCGAACTAATGCACAATACAATGCTTTCAAGCAGTATGGATCTGTAAAGTCTCGAGCAATTTTGGTGATGAAACCAAGTTGTTTCGAGGCTTTGGATATGACAGCAGTATAATGTTGATTGAAAGTGAGCTTATGATCCAACAAAACTCCAAGATCGGTGATCTGATCTACGCGTTCGAGAACACATCCATTTATTTGGTAATTAAAAGAAATGGGCACATGACAACGATGGAATGTTATGACCATACATTGAGCGATGCTTATTGTGAGCTTGTTTCTGTTACACCATTCAGAAAACGTGTCCAGCAGTGCTTGCAGGCGTTGGCACTCCTGGACAGAATTCACAACAAGGTAGATCTTCAGATCGTCGGCATATACCAATACGCACCCGGCTCCTAGCAAAATGGCAATGTCATTGAAGTATAAAGCAAACAGCAATGGACCAAGATTACTGCCCTGAGGGACTCCGGAAGTGTTGCTAAATGTCCGTGAAACTGCGGAATCCAGCTTAATACTCAAGGTGCGGCCTAAAAGATACGAGCTCAGCCAAGAAGTTAGTCTCTCAGACATACCGAGCTTAGAAAGCTTATGTAAAAGTATTCGATGATCAACTGTGTCAAAAGGGGCTTTAATATCTGTACAAACAGCGCCAATTTGCGATCCAGCTTCCATCTGTGAGATACAGGTGCTTGTGAATTCGATCAAGTTGGTCGGCACTGAACGACCCGGCATAAAACCATGCTGATCAACTGAAATATAGCTTCTAGTGCAGTTTAGAATAACACTGTGGACGATGATTTCGAAGAGCTTAGATCCGGCAGAAAGGCTGGTTATTCCTCTATAGTTCCTTACGTCACGTTTGTCTCCCTTCTTGTGTATCGGAAACATGAAAGATTGTTTCCACAGCGCTGGAAACTTTTGTTGTTCAAACGATTTAGTAAAAATCCGACTGAGGGGCACGGCAAGAGCAGTAGCGCAGCGACAGAAAATAATAGCCGTCGGGACCAGGAGAGTAGGAGCTTTTCAACTTCTTAGCACCAGCAATGACCATAGCAGGGGTGATTTCGAAAATATCCATGTCAACAGCACCAACAGGTACACCAGCTGCAGCTAATTCAGCTTCAGACTGTGTTGTACAACCATTGGCAAACACAGAAGAAAAGTGATCAGCAAACAATTCGCAAGATTCCGTGACAGTCGAAGAGTCTGTGCCGCCCAAGAACACACTAGAAGGAATTGAAGTGCTTTTCCTCTTTGAGTTCACAAATGTCCAAAAGCTTTTAGGGTTATATAAAAAAAGCTTTTAGGGTCTTATAATTCAAAATGGTGTCTGAAGTCGATTTATGGCTTCAGTGCATCATAACAATCACGGAAATACCCATATTGGGTGGTATTTGGTCATTTGCCGCTGTTTTTCAGAAACCGGAAGACGCCATCTTGAATTTCAAAATGAAATGGCATTAGGACACAGTTTTTGGCCACTGAGCGTCAATCTAGTTGAAGAAACACTCATATTGGGTGGTATTTGGTCAATTTCGGTTATTCACCAGACAACCGAAGTCGCCATCTTACAATCCAAAATGTTGCCTGAATTTGATAGGTCGATTTGTGGCTTCAGTGCATCATAACAATTCCGTAAACACGCATATTGGGTAGTATTTGGTCATTTGCCGCTGTTTTCCGGAAACCGGAAGTCGCCATCTTGGATTTAGAAATGACATTTGGGAACAATTCCTGGCCTCCGTGCGTAAATCTGGTTAAAGAAGCGCCCATATTGGGTGATATTTGGTCATTTTCGGCTGTGTTCCAGACACCGGATGTCGCCATCTTACAATTCAAAATGTTGTCTGAGGTCGATAGGTCGATTTGTGGCTTCAGTGCATCATAAAAATTCCGGAAATACCCATATTGGGTGGTATCTGGTCATATGCCGCTGTTTTTTGGAAACCGGAAGTCGCCATATTGGATTTCAAAATGGCATTTGGAGACAATTTCTGGCCTCTGTGCGTCATTCTGGTTGAAGAAACACCCATATTGGGTGTTATTTGATCATTTTCGGCTGTTTTCCAGACACCGGAAGTTGCCATCTTACAATTCAAAATGTTGTCTGAGGTCGATTTGTGGCTTCAGTGCATCATAATAATTCCGGAAATACCCATATTGGGTGGTATTTTGTCATTTGCCGCTGTTTTTTGGGAACCGGAAGTCGCCATCTTGAATTTCAAAATGGCATTACGGGACAGGTTTTGGCCTCTGAGCGTCATTCTGGTTAAAGAAACACTCATATTGGGTGGTATTTGGTCATTTACCGCTGTTTTTCGGAAACCGGAAGTTGCCATCTTGGATTTTGAAAGAGCATTTGGGAACAATTTCTGGCCTCCGTGCGTAAATCTGGGTAAAGAAACGCTCATATTGGATGGTATTTGGTCATTTTCGGCTTTTTTCCAGACACCGGAAGTTGCCATCTTACAATTAAAAATGTTGTCTGCGGTCGATTTGTGGCTTCAGTGCGTCATTAATTCCTGAAATACCCATATTGGGTGGTATCTGGTCATTTGCTGCTGTTTTTCGGAAACCGGAAGTCGCCATCTTGGATTTCAAAATGGCATTTGAAGACAATTTCTAGCCTCTGTTCGTCATTCTGGTTTAAAAACACCCATATTAAGTGTTATTTGGTCGTTTTCGGCTGTTTTCCAGACACCGGAAGTCGCCATCTTACAGTTCGAAATGTTGTCTGAGGTCGATTTGTGGCTTCAGTGCATCATAACAATTCCGGAAATACCCATATTTGGTGGTATTTGGTCATTTGCCGCTGTTTATGAGAAATCGGAAGTCGCCATCTTAGATTTCGAAATACTATTTGGAGATATGCCAGAAGAAGGAAGGGTGTCGAAACATTGTGGACATGTTTGTTACACCTAAAAACATTCACTTGCCAAATTTGGTTATATTTGCTTGATTGGTTCTCGAGCTGTGCGAAATTTCAGTTTCATTTGTATAGGACCCCTCCCTCAAAGAAGAGGGCGGGGTGTCAAACCATTATGGATATATTTGTTACCCCTAAAACATTCACCTGCCAAATTTGGTTCCACTTAGTTGGTTAGTTCTCGAGATAAGCAGAAATTTGTGTTTCTTTTGTATGGAACCCTTCCCTCACAGAAGAGGGAGGGGAGTCAAACCATTATGTACATATTTGTGACCTCTAAAAACATTCACATACCAAATTTGGTTGTATTCGGTTAATTGGTTCTCGAGCTGTGCGAAATTCGTGTTTCATTTGTATGGGACCCCTCCCTTGTAGAAGAGGGAGGGGTGTCAAACCATTATTGATATATTTGTTACCCCTAAAAACAACCACCTACCAAATTTAGTTCTATTTGCTTGGTTAGTTCTCGAGATGTGGGGGAATTTGTGTTTCGTTTGTATGGAACCCCTCCCTTCCAGAAGAGGGAGGGGTGGCGTACCAATATTTACATATTTATCACTTCCAAAAACATCCACATGCCAAGTTTGGTTACATTTGCTTGGTTAGTTTTTGAGATGTGCAGAAATTTGTATTTCGTTTGTATGGGACCCCTCCCTTCCAGGAAAGGGAGGGGTCACAAACTATCATAGGGACCTTTCTCGGCCCCTAAAACCCCTACATACAAATTTTCACGTCGATCGGTTCGGTAGTTTCCGAGCCTATATGGATCAGACAGACAGACAGACAGACAGACAGACAGACAGACAGACAGACAGACCGACAGACAGACAGACCGGACTGCATTTTTATAGGCATAGATACGTTCGACCAATTCTGGAATACTGTAGCATTGTATGGAATCCCTATATTGTAACACATGAAGAACGCATTGAATCTGTCCAAAAACAATTTCTTTTGTACGCGCTTCGTAAGCTAAATTGGACATCATTTCTCTTACCATCATATGAAGCACGCTGCATGCTTATAGACATACAAGCACTTAAAGAACGCCGCGAACTTTCAATGCTTTATTTTATCAATGACATTATTTCTCAACGCGTGCAATCTTCTAAATTATTATCGCAACTAAATTTTTATGCACCCAGTCGTCAATTAAGAAATCGCAAAATATTTTCGGAAAACTCTCACAGAACTAACTACTCAAAAAATGGCCCAATAAATCGCATGATGCGTCACTATTATCAGCACTGCGAAAATATCGACATCACTATGGGCAGAAATCAAATCAAAAAACGACTAACTACTGGAAATAATGTATAGAATATTAGAAAACATTGTATTATTATAATTGTAGTCTACATTTGCTTGACGAAATAAATAAATAAATCAATAATTGTATTACACCACGTCGATTCACTCCAAATATTATCAAAACTCAATTTTTATGTGCCTTCTATAAATTTACGAGCTCATACATTGTTTTCTCTAAATCATCAACGAAATAATTTTGCGAAGCCAACAATATTTTAACTGAACGTACAATACAAATCGATAGAAGAAAATTATTGTAATAATCTCCAAACAAATCAAGTTAATTTGTTTTCAATCCTTCTATAATAAACCCAATTATTTTTTCTTCACTAGTATAAATAACATGTTGCATGTAGAGCAAAATCATTTCAAATGACCTGGAAATACGCGAAAATGTAATCGACCATTTTTGATTTGAATGAAACTTTGCACGCGTGTTTGGCTTAACAAACTGAGCATTTTTCACAGATGGAGAGATTTTTTACACCCATGAGTTATATTCTAAAAGGGCGTATGCCTTTTGGCATAGGTTTTATTCGAAGCATTGTAGCCCAGAAACCGTTGTTGGTTGTATAGAAAAACTGTCTAAGAATGAAAAAAAATACACCGCACAAAAAAAAAATGACTAAAAAAAATTAGAAATTAACATTAAATTTCAATTTAAAAAAAAAGAGTAGAATTTTTTTTATTTTTTTTTTCAGAAACTTGACGTTAAAACGCAACTTTGAAAAAAGAGCCAGGATAAAGAAATGAAAAATAATTTTTTTGGTAGATAAATTTTTTTATAAAAATTCTAATTCAAACATTTTTCAAAATATTTATATTCTGATGATTTTAAAAGATGCAGAGAGTCATTTTGAATAAAAGGTCTTGGTAGTTAACATTCTAAAGTCATTGGTTTTCGAGTTATTTTGAATTTAAGCTCGAAAAATTATTAATATTTAAGAAAACACACAAACATTCGTGAAAAAAAGGATAAAATCAACAAAATTTTTTAGCTCATTCAAGCAACTAACTCATACTAAATCAAGTCAACCTAAATCATACTAAATCAAGTCATTTAAGGGTATATTACTTTTGGTGTTAAAAACAGCAAAAACTCAATACTCACTAACGGACATGAAATATAGGATGATAGAAATTCCAATACAGGTCGGACTCGATTACTAAAACATTTTTTATTCCGGATAATCGAATTTTCCGGATATTCGAATCACAGAAATATATTGAAATTTGTGATTAGCGAACATAAAATAAATAGGTATTTCCTTTTTTTTTATTTTACTTGTATGATGCAGTGGCGTAACCAGAAATTATTTTCAAGGTGAAAAGGGGCAAAATATTGAGAAGCAAAAAAATATAAATTGGACATTGATTATTTTCAGTTAAATCGAGCAAGTCTTAAACATGCCGGAAATGACATAAATGGTAACAAATATGTCAGAAGGGGTGATTAAGGCAAAATTTCAAAATAAAAATTAAAACGACCACCGAAAAAATGAAATTCCGGATAATCGAACCTAAAATTCCGGATAATCCAGATACCTGAGAATGGCAGGGAAATGGTATTCATGCCCCTGCTTCATGCAATATGTTGCATTTCTTCATTTTGCTCATGTTTAAGGTCCTAATTATAAAACACACCGGATGTTTCTTGTAAACCATTTATTGTTTCTTGTTTAAAAATCGCTACTTTTCTAACAGCAAAAATGGTGCTTGACTGTAAACAAACAGTTATCAAACGGGAGAAAGGGTTATCTCAGATAAAATTTATTTGTCTTGAAAAGTTCAAGCAAGTTTTATTTAAGCGCAAGTATTCTTCTCCGTAAATGCAACAAGTAAATGCCAACTTAACAAGATACTAAAAAAATCTTATTAGTCTTGCTCAAAAAGTTTTAGTTAGAAGCCGTCTTATGAGAGATTAAAATAAAACCAACGACAAATATGGCGAACAGACTGTGATTAACTACCGTCTGCCGGGGTGAGATTAAGCCACGGGGGTGAGATTGAGCCAAAACAGGAAATGTTTGTATGTTAAATTACTTGAGATTTCCAGAACCTAATGCCTCAAACTCAATACTATATGAAACATGACATATTTATTCACAACTTGAAATAGAATATAGATAATATTAGTGAACTGTTTTACTTAAATAATGTTCCAAAGTACAGGCTGGAAAACACGCGCAAATAACGTTACCAAAAAATGTCCCATGCAAACCAACCCGATCAAGAAATTACATCAACTTACTGCTCAGGTGTTACGTTAGGATGTCGTCTCCAACGAGTTGAGGAAATATCATGCATTGAACCTGTGATGGCTCAGAAAAAAATGTTTTTCCAAACTGTACACTTTTCGAGCCCTTTTGGGGTGAGATTGTGCCAAGCTATACACGACAAAATTATATCAGTATACACCAAAACGCTTGCATTGTTTACATAGGGTATGTTGTCTAGCTATGGTATTATTTGAAATAATGACTAAATGCTTGAGAACAGTAAGCTACCAACTGTTAGATGGAAATTTACAATGATTGAAATTACTTATGGAATGTAACAAAATTTCGTACACCTATTCTATGTAAACTGATGACTTTTAAAGCAAGGAAGAAGGGTTGTGGGTACGTTTCCAGCAGTATTTAGATCTCCAATGGAATATACAGTGGTCAATGACACATAATAATTGAAACGAAAAATCTTCTCAG
Source organism: Wyeomyia smithii (assembly GCF_029784165.1). Classification (NCBI taxonomy): domain Eukaryota; kingdom Metazoa; phylum Arthropoda; class Insecta; order Diptera; family Culicidae; genus Wyeomyia; species Wyeomyia smithii. The sequence continues at coordinate 131,084,284 of NC_073695.1, forward strand.
GCTTTATGGCTACCTGGAGACGCCACTATGTGTTTAGAGACTGTCCATGAGCCACGTTCTCATAACTGGTTACTCAAGATGAAGATATTGATTTGATCCAGTCATACACTTTTCTATAATTCATATGAAACGTAATTTCTGGTCAACCCCCTACAGCCCCTTAATAGTCCATGTTGTTTATGGTCGTCCCTTCACTTACTGTTTTATTATGTTATTCGTGTGAATTATTCGTAGATACACTACTGTTCATTAAACAGGTATTAAATTCAATTTTTTGTTTTTGGCACAATCTCACCCCGTAGAAGGGGTGAGATTAGGCCAAAGTTCATTCAATTTTAGCAAAATTATAGTTTATTGTAACTTGACCATATTTGCGGCAGTCGTTAACTAAACATTTAAGTGTGCATCGACGTGATTTGGATCAAATTCATTGCCTAAATGTGTGCATTACAAGCTAAGGAACAAAAACGTGTCCTTTTTTGGCACAATCTCACCCCGGCTGACGGTACGTCAAAATAATAGCCATTTGTAATTAAACGGTAATGAAAGGACGAGATTCTTAATGCTACTATTAATCATGGGCGCAACTACGGGGGGGCTAAAGCCCCCCCTAGAAAATGTTTAGCCCCCCTAGAATTTTCCAGAGAATGATTGTATTCAATATAAATACATTTCATACTACTTTTCAGAGCATCAAAATCAACACAAATTGAGATGTCGTCATTCATTGGCTAAGAACTAGTTCTGCACCCAGGATCGATTCTCAAACCTAGCTCTCTTACTCATCTTACCAGTCAGACAAGAGCTGTAGTAACTCGTGCTGTATCAAGAAGTTGTCGCCATTTTACTCGGTTTTGGGCTGTGTTTCACCAGTTCCTAAGACGTCTCATCACTCGCAAGTCTCTTTCGATCTGGTCGAGTCATCATGCACGCTGCGCTTCTTACTTTTTGGTGCCGGTAGGGTTTGCTGAAGAGAAGTGATTTCACAGGGTTGTCGTCCGGCATCCTTACGACGTGACCGGTCCACCTCAACCTATTGTCTTTCGCCAGGTGTGCAATAGGGTTCTCTCCAAGCAGCGCTTGTAGCTAATGGTTCATGCGCTGTCGTCGTTATCCGTCGTCCGTTCGTACTCCATCGTAGATAGTCCACAGCACCTTCTGTTCGAAAACACCAAGAGGACTTCTGTAGAGGACTACCGGTTATATCAGGGTTTTGTAGTTTTTTGTATCGAAGTGGTCATGTCCGATCAGCACTGTGATTGGTGCGTACGTATGTAATGTCTGAGAAGAACGGGCCGTCGATGAGAACGTGGTCAATTGTTTTGCTGTACGTTGGTCGAGGAAAGAAGGGACTTTGGACTGCCAGCCCGCGGGAAGCTGCGAAGTTGGTGCATAGCTGGCCGTTGTTGTTCGTCACGGTGTGCAGGCTGTGCGGGCCGATCACTGGCTTTTCTAAGTCTTTCCTTCCGTTCATGTCCCCAATGACTTGATGAACTTGATGTCTCTACGCGAGCAGCTATCGTAAAGTTTCTCCAGCTGTGCGTAGAACGTTTCTTTCTCTGCATCAGGTCTCTCTTCGTGAGGACAGTGCAGATTGGGAATAGTGTAGTTGTAGAACCAACCTTTTATTCTAAACAAACACAACCTGCCGCTTCATCACACGACTCTGCATCCTGCCCAGCACTATAAAACCGCTACCAAGCTCATTGGTTGTGCCACCGCTTTGGTGGTACTCTGTCACAAATCCACCAAACCTACTCTCCTTTCAGGCAAAGCTCCTGGAGCGCAACGATGTCGAAGTGGCGGGATTCTAGCTGATCCAGCAGAATCCAGTCGACATCCGGGGCGTTGAGCGATCTACTGTTACATGTCCCGAGCTTTTAATCGACGTCCTTATTTCGTCGGTTGGGTCATTCCCTTTTGTTCCGGTTCGTTTTGAATTCTTGATTCTTCGTAGTATGTTTATTTTAGTATGCTGCCTTACTAGGGCTTCGATGCCTAGTCTCGTGACGGGGCTGCCGCCTTAAGTGTAGCTGGCGAGACACCGCATTTCATAGTTCAGCCGTTCGGTCCAGATCAGTCGCTGTTTGAGCCGCCCCTAGCCTGTGGGGTCTCTAAGGAGAACAACTACCCTTTTCCTGTCAGCATACGTCCAAGTTCCCACCGGTCAGGCATGTCTAAACCCACCACACCACCCGCGTGTGTGTTTCAAGCGATGCCACGGAGGGTATTCAGATTGCCCTTCAGTGCGTATACAAAACGAAAAACTCGCAGTGTTCTAGATAAAACAGCCCTTCAAAAGATTCGGCAAACACAAACCCGAGTGTTCTCAACTTCGTGAGCCCTCGAGAGCCCGCATGCCTACTCGTGTTTTCTCAAACGCTTCATTTTTTCAAAAGTACATATGAAAAAAATATTACAGGTGGTTGTAAGCGATGGCTAACATCCAACTATCCATTATTGTTCCATTGTCAATCTCTTCGTGGCGACTAATGCTTGTGTGTTCCCCGAAACTGCAAGCCCTCGGTTGCCTCATGTGCCTCAAGTTAAAAATCCTCGGTTGGCGTGTTTACGAATGGCTCTCCAGTGTTTTATCTTGAGCTCGCGACGAAGAGGAATACGAAATGCCCTGCGTGGTGTTTTTATTAGCAGATGGGCCACATGCGCATTGGAGTGCTGTGGTTTCCCCATGCCTGCCACCGGTTCACCGGTTTTCCCTTGGTTGCTCGTATCCCAGTCGGTAACACGTGGAGGTAGGAATAGGGCAACCACACTGGGGTCTATTTTATGCCAGCTAGTACGGATATGCTGTTGAAAAGCACTGCCCAGCCGTTTACCAGACCTGGCTCTCCTCAATATCAAATCAGTGTTGCTGAAAGAGGTTGGCGTTGACGCTGTGTACAAGATATTCAGTACATCTTCGGAGATTCTATCCCGAAGTGATTTTTTCTGCTGTTGCGACAATATTTTAAGCGTTATTAAAAAAAGCATATTAAAACTCCTTTTTCTGTTTTTAAAAATTACATACCTGAAAACTAGCCCCCCCTAGAAATTTTCCTTAGTTGCGCCCATGCTATTAATTCTGGCAGTTCAGTAGTGAATGTTGACCATGCTGAACACAAAGTTTAGTAGAATGTTTCATAGTCCAGCAAACCCGAACTTAGTGAAAGTTCAGATATATTTTTTATTTTCTAAATAAATTACTGATTTGCCAGTAATATCATGGCGCGTTGAAAATTACAAACTTTTTTGTCATATAACCTATAAACTTAACGTGCCAATTAAAAATTTACAAATATGAACTTGAAAATACATGTAGATTTATCTACCTATTTTATTCAACGACTGCGATGACATTTATTTTGGAGAAAGAGTAGATCGATGGGGTTTGATTCATAAATTGATTTATGTAAATAAAAAATAAATTCTGTTCATAGCAAAATAAGCTAGAAAGAAGAGTTGCGAACCTGATTTATAAAACTCTCGAAATTAGTTACAGTTTTTTCATCGTTGTGAGCAACTCCTGAATGTCATCATGAGTACATATCGATAATAATATAGAGTTTTAAGCAAACTTTAGGAACTATTCTTGAGAACCTTCTCTAGCATGGGCCTCCTTGATCTTATGGGAATTTTACGGCTGATTTGTAGCAGTTTGTGAGAATAATAAGATTTATGCCCTGTTTTAAAGAACAAGCAATCAAAACTTCTTCAAGTACCGTCTGCCGGGGTGAGATTGAGCCAAAAAAAGATACGTTTTTGTTCCTTAGCTTGTAATGCACACATTTAGGCAATGATTTTGATCTAAATCACGTCAATGCACACTTGAATGTTCAGTTAACGACTGCAAATATGGTAAGGTTACAATAAACTATAATTTTGCTAAAATTAACTGAACTTCGACCTAATCTCACCCCTTCTATGGGGTGAGATTGTGCCAAAAACAAAAAGTTGAATTAATTACCTGTTAAATGAACAATAGTGTATCTACGAATAATTCACATGAATAACATAATAAAACAGTAAGTAATAGACTATTAAGGGGCTGTAGGGGGTTGACCAGAAACTACGTTTCATATGAATTATAGAAAAATGTATGACTGGATCAAATCGATATCTGCAGTAGCCAGTCATGAGAACGTGGCTTATAAACAGTCTCTATACACATAGTGGCGTCTCCAGGTAGCTCCAGGTTTTCCTGTGACATTTTTGGCTAACGTTATTTGCGCATGTTTTTCACCCTGTACTGAGCAAGATCGCGCCAAATCACCGATGTTCGAATATCGACCATTTTTGATTTGAATGAAACTTTGCACACGTATTTGGCTCAGCAAACTGAGCATTTTCCACAGATGGAGCGATTTTTTACACCCATGAGTTACATTCTAAAAGGGCGTATGCCTTTTGGCATAGGTTTTATTCGAAGCATTGTAGCCCAGAAACCGTTGGTTGTATAGAAAAACTGTCTGAGAATGAGTTGCAGGGAATTAAAAATGCATTATAAAAAAAAATACAATGCACAAAAAAAATTTTTTTGACCAAAAAAAATTAAAAATAAATATTAAATTTCAATTTAAAAAAAAAAAGAGTTGAATTTTTTTTAATTTTTTTTTCAAACTTGACGTTAATACGCAACTTTAAAAAAAAGTCCAGGATGGAGAAATGAAAAATAATTTTTTTATGGTAGATTAATTTTTTTATAAAAATTCTAATTCAAACATTTTTCAGAATATTTGTATTCTGATGATTTTAAAAAATGCAAAGAGTTGTTTTGAATCAAAAAGCTCTTGGTAGTTAAGATTCTAAAAGCATCGGTTTTGGGGTTATTTTAAATTAGAGTTCAAAAAATTATTAATATTTATGAAAATACACGTTTTTCTTAATTTGTCCGTGGTTCTCCAGCAAAAAATATACGTTCATTGGAAAGCTTGATCAAAAATATACAGCTCATTCTTTGACAACAAAACGATTGGATAAATAACTCAGGCGCTGTACCTTAGCTTACCTACACGTATGTTTGTCGTGCAACACTACCTACTTGTTTACTAATAACAACTGTTTGTAAAGTAAGCTACCTACCTCCTGGTTAACCTATAATTCCTGTTTCCGTATATAAATACGATTGCACTTCTCCAGAAGTGTTAGTAACAGTTTGCATATTGTGAAGATGAATAAAGTGAAAATAGAATACACCAAGCCCAAGTGCGGTAAACCCTTTCCTGATCATCGATGCTCATCAAGCTTACGCAAATTAAACGAAAACGTTATTGCGAAATTAAAAATATTGAACAGTCAAGCTCATTTTAATACGTCTTTATCAATTCGTGATTCGTGTAGATTATATTGTATCAAAGTGAAAGATGAATTTGATCTCGTAGAGCATCCACACAATTCATTCATGGAACCATCAACATCAGGATGTGGAAGAAACATTCTAACGACGGAGTTGCAACCATCTGCATCTGAACACGAATTGGCGGAGATACCATCTACTACAACAATCGTATCATCATATTCTCAAGAGAGACTTCGACGAGATGATTTTGCAGTTATAAGAAAAATTTACTGCGCCCGAATGCTCGAGGGAAGATAAAGTAAGAATACTTTCAGCTCTACCGAAATCTTGGAACCAACAAACGATAACAGAAGAGTTTGAAACAACGGAATACATTGTGAAACAGGCTCGGCGCATATCAGAGGTTATTGGAATACTGGCTATTCCTGATGTGAGGCTTGGACATGGATTGCCCCTGCAAGTGAAAAACGAGGTATTGCAGTTTTATGACAGTGACCAGGTCAGTAGAGCCATGTCAGGGCAAAGGGATTACGTTTCAGTGAGAAACGATGGTAAGCGACAGCATGTGCAAAAGCGACTCCTAATGTATTCAATTCGTGAGGCTTACGCTTATTTTAAAGATATCGCAAAACTGATATTGGGTTGACTTCTTTTAGAGCTTTGAAACCTAAGCACTGTAAATTACTTGGAAGCTCAGGATCTCATAATATTTGTGTTTGTACTATTCACGAGAATACTTAATTGATGATACACAGTCTAAAGAAATATTCATTCCAAAATGATTCTAAATTTTACTTTGAACAACTATTATGTAGCTCAACTACACGATCCAAATATTGTTATCTCCGCAAATGTGAACATTGCCCAAGCCGTTTAGATTTTGAAAACAGAACTTGAGGAACGTTGTGTGAGTGAAATACCTTTCAAACAGTGGATTGAAACAGATCGATGTAATATAGAGACACTTGTGAAACCAATTGATGAATTTGTAGTTGAATTTGAAAAATTGGGAAAGTCGATTACCCACGATTACATAAAAACTCAACAGTCGACTTACATGAGAGAAGCAAAAAATAATTTGAAAGATGGTGAAGTTGTTATAGTGTGTGATTTCTCAGAAAACTATTCATTTGTTCTTCAAGATGCCGCTCAAAGTAGTTATTGGAATAATAGTCAAGCCACCATTCATCCCTTCGTTGTTTACTATTCAGAATCTGGAACACTTAAGAATATCAGCTTCTTCATAATATCGGAAGTACTCCATCATGATACTGTTGCGGTTCAGGTGTTCATTGCCAAATTAATGAGTTTTTTGAAAACAAAAAATCTTTGCAAGTTCAAAACATGATATAACGTCGATGCAGAGTGGCATTTTTTTGCGACTTCTCATGGTAAAGGCCCATGCGATGCAATTGATGGCATATTAAAACGAATGGCAAGAAATGCAAGTTTAGCTAAAGAACATGAACATCCCATTACAAACGCAAAAGAATTATATGATTGGGCTAATCAGAAAAGTAATGAAAATTCATTAAAAATGTCATTTAGTTGGGTATCATATGAAGAATATGAACAAGGAGTAACAGAATAGAGCAATATTTTCAAAAAATCTAAAATAATAGCTGGCACACAAAAGTATAACTCGTTTGTTTTGATTTCAGAAAATAAGATACAAATGAAGCTGTTTTCAAAAGATGACGAATCATTTACTTATTCTTCTCATTTATAAAATAAAGTTACATATATGTGCGACCGCCCATAACTTTACAACGGAACGTCTGTTCGTCTTAGTATAAGGCAAATTGTTACGGCGAAAAAACTAGGAAAATTCAAAGGAAAATGGTTGAATTCACGGAAATAGAATTTCCATACAACGAAGAAATGAGATCGCAGAAGGCGCAATGAACAACAATAATATGACAGCTATTCAAAACAGGTGACTCTCGACAGTTATTTTATAATCATGCTTTAAATGCTACCACCGAAAATTAAATACAAATAGAAGTACGGTCGACTGGTAGCTAGGTAATAATGACTGGTCACGGTAATCGGTTGAACCATCTAAACATATAAAAAACAGCTCTGTCTGTCTGTCTGATCCATATAGGATTGGAAACTACTGAACCGATCGACGTGAAATTTTGTATATAAGGGGTTTAGGGGCCGAGAAAGGTGACTAAGATAGTTCGAGACCCTTTCCTTTTCGGGAAGGGAGGGGTTCCATACAAATAAAACACAAATTTCTGCACATCTCGAGAACTAAATGGAACCAAATTCGGCAGGTGAATATTTAGGCACAACAAATATGCTCATAATGTTAAACTCTTCTGTAAGAGAGGGCTCCCATACAAATAAAACACAGATTTCGCACAGCTCGAGAACCAATCAAGCAAATTCAACCAAATTTGGTATGTGAATGTTTTTAGAGCTAACAAATATGTCCATAATGGTTCGACACCCCTCCCTCTTCTGGAAGGAAGGGGTTCCATACAAATTAAACACAAATTTCTGCACATCTCGAAAACTAACCAACTAAATGGAACAAAATTTGGCAGATGAATTTTTTTAGGGGTATGAAATATGTCCATAATAGTTTGACACCCCTCCTTCTTCTGGAAGAGTGGGGTTTCCTACAAATGAAACTCAAATTTTTTCACAACTTCAGAAATTTTTAGATTAAAATAAATGAAACCAAATTTAGCATGTGGAAGTTTTTGGGGGCAAAAAATATTTTAAAGGAGGTTCAACTCCCCTCCCACTTCTGGATGGAAGGGCTTTTATACAAATCAAACATAAATTTCTATTGTGGTTTGATACTCCTCCGTACTCTGAAGGGGAGGCAGGTCTCCCATACAAGCTAAACAGATATTTCAACCAGGTTTTCCGGAAAACAGCCTACAATGATCGAGTCGATGCACAGAAGTCAAAACTCGACTCTATACGCCATTTATAAATTTAAGATGAAAACTTCCGGTTTCTAATATGGGTATTTCCGGAATCGTAATGGTGCTCTGAAGCCACAAGTCGACCTCAGACAACATTTTGAATTGTAAGATGGCAACTTACGGTTTCTGGAAAACAGCCGAGAATGACCAAATACCACCCACTATCTCCGGAATCAGAAGCTAAAAATTTACCACAGACATAATTATGAATTGTAAGATGGCGACGTTTGGTTTCTAGAAAACAGCCGAAAATGACCAAATAACACCCAATTTGGGTGTTTCTTAAACCAGAATGACGCCCAGGGGCCAGAATTTGTCTCCAAATGCCATTTCGATATCCAATATGGCGACTTCCGAATTCGGGAAAACTGCCGAAAAGGACCGAATATTACTTAATATGGATATTTCCGTAATCGAGATGATGTATAGAAGCCTGGTCACTATTTAGAATTCAAAGATGACCAACGCTTGCACAGCAGTGTGTGTAGTTAGGGATGAGCAATAAAATAAGTCGACAGCGGAATGTGATACGATATAGATTGTGGAACAGTACCACCGTCCCCCGTAGTTTAATTGGTCAAAACACCATGCCGGAGACAGGGAGATTACGGGTTCAAGTCCCGTCGGGATGCGGTATATTTTTCCAAATCTGTATCATATTTCCAGTTCGCTTATTTTTCGTTTTTTCTCTACTCACATACTGTCTGCTTAATGAACAAAGATGACCACTTTTAATTTCTGGAAAACAACAAAATTACTGAACACCACCCAATACGGGTGTTTCCGGAATCAGATTGATGCCAGAAAAACAGCTGAAAATGATCGAATACCACTCAATATGAATATTTTCAGAATAGAGGTGATGTACAGAAGCCAAAAGTCGAGGATGTTGTCATTCCGATAACACCAATCATTTCAAACGATTTGCCTTTTGACTTTGATCATATCCTATGGCCGATTCGTCGTGCATTTGTAGACTATAAACAAATTGCAAGGAATCAATGAATTCGGAATGTTTGAACTTATTAAATTAAACACAAAAATGGGCGAGACGAAGTTTGCCGGGTCAGCTAGTAATGTATATAAAATATAAGGTGAAACTAGTTCTGTAAAGTATCTATGTCATAAAAAAATATGTTCCTAAGATAATAAAACTCGAAAATAAATATTTGATTCTTATATATATTTATATCACTTAGAGCATTTAATTCTTTTCTTGAGAACCGTTCGCCCAATCGTTTGGTTGTCAAAGAATGAATTGTTTATTTTGTTCAAGCATTCCAATGAACGTATAGTTTTTGCTGGAGAACCATGGACAAATTAAGAAAAACGTGTATTTTCCTAAATTTTAATAATTGTTCGAGCTTAAATTAGAAATAACTCGAAAATCAATGCCTTTAGAATGTTAACTACCAAAAGCTTTTTGATTTAAAATGACTACTACCATAAAAAATTATTTTTCATTTCTCCATCCTGGACTTTTTTTTAAAAGTTGCGTACTAACGTCAAGTTTCTTTTAAAAAAAATAAAAAAAAAATCAACTCTTGTTTTTTTTTTTAAATTGAAATTTAATGTTTATTTTTAATTTTTTTTGGTCAAAACAAATTTTTTTTGTACAGTGTATATTTTTTTATGATGCATTTTTAATTCCCTGCAACTCATTCTCAGACAGTTTTTCTATACAACTAACGGTTTCTGGGCTACAATGCTTCGAATAAAACCTATGCCAAAAGGCATACGCCCTTTTAGAATGTAACTCATGGGTGTAAAAAATCTCTCCACCTGTGAAATATGCTAAGTTTGCTAAGCCAAATACGTGTGCAAAGTTTCATTCAAATCAAAAATGGTCGAATAAATTTTCGCGTATTTCCAGGCGATTTGAAATGATTTTGCTCTACTTTGAAACATTATTTAAGTGGAACAGTTCACTGATATTATCTATATTCCATTTAAAGTTGTGAATAAATATGTCACGTTTCATAAAGTATTGAATTTGAGGTATTAGGTTCAAGAAATCTTAAGTAATTTAACATACAAACATTTCCCGTTTTGGCTCAATCTCACCCCCGTGGCTTAATCTCACCCCGGCAGACGGTACATCGTAAAACTAATATTGTTACTGGGGATATGCATACACCATTTGGAGATACAACATGGCGTCTTACGGTTACTGGAAATGACCAATTACCACACAGTATGGCTATTTTTTGAATCAAAGTAATAACCAGAGGCCGATCATCGACTCCACGGATCAGTTCGAAATCCATGATGAATACTTCCCAAATATCTTAAAATAACAATATAGTTCACTCTCGAATTTCCCATATATTTCCGTGAAGACAGACAGGGAACACCCTCTCTTGTAGTCTTGTGGTGAAAAAGGTAACTAAACTCATTGCACAGTGGTACAGTAAGGCAATTTAGGCGTACATGAGCTTTTCGTTGCGATTTTGGTTTGCGGTTTAAAGCCATAGTTTTTGTAAAAAGTTGTTTCTTTACATAGCCTCTATTTATGTGCAAATGAAAATTAGGGTGGTCCTAAAATCAACGAAATAAAAAAAAAACTAACTCAATTTCATACTTTCACGGAAAAACCTCAAATTATGTGAAAAAAATTACTTGTTGCAAATTTCGTGCGTATATTGTTTGTATGTAAAACTAACGCCATTCCGGGAGTTAAATATTGATAATATAATAGATGTAGCTCAGCGTTTCTCAACCTGGGGTACGCGTACCCCTGGGGGTACTCGAAAGCCTTCAGGGGGTACGCGAAAGAAAAATCAGTAATGGCGGACAGAGCAATTTTTTTTTATAATACTTCATTTGTTGTTCAATCTTGCTCTTATAAACAAGATTGTAGCAATCAATCAAACCATAGTTTAGTTTGAAACCAGAACTAGACTCCCATTATATGATCTACTACTACTCTCTCCCACTCTGCGATAACATTCCAAGCCAGGGGGTACGATCGATATGAAAAATATCGCCAAGGGGTACGCGAAAAAAAAAGGTTGAGAACCGCTGATGTAGCTTATCGAGGCACGAAGAAGAAATACTCAAATAATCAGGCCACGACGTGTAAATGGTAAACTAATCCCCAGTTGCTATATACGTGGTTCCCTGTGTAACTTCACTAGCTCAGATCCAGTTTCAAGTGATGACGGTGAGCATGGTAGCTTGTGTACCACTAGTGTGCTGATTTAAAAGCTATTTTTTGTGTGAAATCAAGTGCTTTTGGTGATCTAGTGCTAGTGATCCGACGGCATAATTGGATATCTCAACGGATAAGTAGAAGTGTCTTTGAATGCTTTTAATTTATTCTGTTTTTTATCGATTTATTTTATACCAGCGCCGACCAACGCATCTATGTTATATAGACGCTGCGGCTGCTGATTGAAATTTCATTGTTGTGTTTTTTCATTGTTCATTTGCCTTTACCCTCCGTTGCTGCTGGACGAGTCCAGCGTATTGGTCTGCAGCAGCTTCGGCTTGTTTGCAGCGGGAAGATGGATTGTGGCAAATGTGGTAATATCATTCGCATTAGCGACGATCCGGTTGTTTGCGTTGGTAAATGCAAATCTCAGTTCCACAGAGTTTGCACGCCCCTTACGAAAATAGCAGCGAAAGTCGTTAATGATAATGATAATATTGTGTTTAAATGTGTTTCGTGTTTATCAGCCTGTGATGACGGTGGGAAAGATGATGTTTTGAGTGAGTTGACAAAGATGAGAGATGCCTTATCATCTGTCTCTCAGTCGCTCACAAATAATCAAAACAAAATTGAAACTCAGATAAATGTTGCTGTTTCTAACGCGATCGAGACTATTTTGAAATCTGTCAGCGATTCTCTTCGTGAGAGTCTGGTAAACATTGAGACCAGTGTTGCCAGAAAGCTGGATGATTTCAAAAACCAAATAGTCTTAAATACCGATCGCGATAGAAATAATGGTCCAATGAACAGAAAAAGGAGTCGAAATGAGAGAACGGTTCACTCTGAATCGGACTCTAACCCCAGTAAAAAGATGTTACTAGTACGTGATGACGAGGTTTTTTCGGAAAATTTACCAACATACGCGAATGTTTTAGCGAGTTCGACTGGGAGTATATCAAATAAATTACAGAAAAAGGAAAACCGTAAGGCTCGGCCGGTCATTGTAATCAAACCGGTCGAGACTTCTCAATCTAGTGAAGATACTAGATGTTTTTTTAAAAAAAACTTTAGATCCAAAAATCCACAAAATCAGGAACTTTAGAAACGGTAAGAATGGCTCGATAATTGCAGAGTGTGCAGTAGGGGATAATGTTGAGGTTGTTAAAAAAGACATTGAAAGCAACCTGGGTGAACGATATAAAGCTGTTATTCCCACAATCGCGAGGCCTAAGTTGAAGATTGTGGGAATGAGTGATCGATATTCCTCCGATGAATTCATAGACTTGTTGAAAAGTCAGAATGATAGCATCGGCTTTAAAGAAGTAAAGGTTATTGCCGAGTATGAAAATTCACGCTTCAAATATAACAAGTTTAACGTGATAATCGAAGTTGATCTAGACACTTATAACTGCCTAATGAATGCTGGAAAAGTAAGCATTGGGTGGGACAAGTGTTTTGTACGAGAGGCCATAAATGTATTGCGTTGCTTTAAATGTGGCGAATTTGGTCATAAAAGCACAGAGTGTGTTAATCCTGAGACATGCTCTAAATGCAGTGAAAAGCACAAAACATCGGAATGCGCTTCTACTGATTATAAATGCGTAAATTGTTTAAAACATAATAATGAGTTAAAAATGAATTTGGACGCGAAACATCCCGCATCAAGTTCGCAGTGTCCAGTTTTTCGGAGACTGTTTGAAAAAAGAAAAAGCAGCATGTTGTCAAGTAAATAGCAGCTGAAGAAATGCAATGTGAGAGGAAATTAGAAATAGTTTATCTTAATATTGCTGGTTTATCCACGAATTATGTTGCTTTGCGGCATCTTGTGGAAAAAAAACGACCAATGTTAGTATTGCTGGCTGAAACTCACATAGTGGAAGCTGATGCATTTGATCAATATAGTATTCCGGGTTATAAAGTTGCTTTTTGCCTTTCACATTCCAGACATACTGGTGGGGTTGCTATTTACGCCAAGGAATCAGTCAAGTTCAACATTCTATCAAACGAATCTGTCGAAAACAATTGGTTCCTGGGAATATCAGTTCAGAGAGGCATGACGATGGGAAATTTTGGAATAGTCTACCATTCCCCCAGTTCGAGTGACCAGAGTTTTTTGGAAATTTTAGATAACTGATGGGACAATTTTGTTGATTTGAATAAATTAAACGTAATTGCTGGTGATTTCAATATTGATTGGCTTGGTGGATCGAACTCGAATCAATTAAAGCAATTAGCCAGTTTTTTCAATCTAAGACAAACAGTTTTTCAATCTACAAGAATTTCCAGACACTCTCGTACCTTGATTGATCATGTGTTCTCCAATTTTGATAATGTTAATTCCTTCACAGAGGCCGATTATAAAATAACAGACCATGAGACAATTTGTATTTCAATTGAAAACGATCAAAACCGAGAAGATAAAGTAAAAATAAAGTGCTGGAATAGTTATTCGAAACAAGCAATGTCTCAGCTTGTTTCAAGAAGTTTGAATTTTCATCCAATAACTGGAGATTTGGACAATAAAGCAGCTGTTCTAACCAAAACGTTGGAAGACTGTACCAAGAATCTAGTTTCTGAAAAATTTGTTGAGTTACAAAATTCGAACAGCTGGTACTCTTTAGATGATGTGCGTTTAAAACGTAGAAGAGATAAATGTTATAAAAAATTTTGTAGAAGTAATGATAACGATGATTGGAACAGGTACACCGCGGCGCGAAAAATATATTCACGCACCTTGAAAAAGGTTAGATGTGCATATATACAACGGAAGAACGATCAACATCAAAATAACAGCAAAGAGTTATGGAAAACTTTAAAAAAATTAATGAAAAGTAATAATACATTATCACAGTGCATAACTTTTAATGGTATTGAGGAAAACTCCGCGCGAGTTATTGCAAATAAATTTAACAGTTATTTCGTTGAAAGTGTTCAATCGATCAATCAAAGTATTGATGTGGTCAATGAACCTGACGAGATAATACAGCCGATCCATAATAACTGTAGATTTGATGGTTTTCATCCTATTACTTTTGCAGAGTTGAAAGATATTTGTTTCTCTTTGAAGAGATCGGCTGGTATCGACAATGTCAACGCAAAAGTAATACAAGATTGCTTTCATGTAATTGGACACGACCTGCTGGACCTTGTTAACGAAACTTTACAAACAGGGCACGTGCCTGAAGTTTGGAAGGAATCTCTTGTGGTTCCTATCCCCAAAATTACTGGGACGGATAAAGCCGAAGAGTTCCGCCCCATTAATATACTGCACACATTAGAGAAAATTTTGGAGCTATTTGTTAAAGGCCAGCTAATGCATTATTTAAACAGTAATGATTTGCTGATCCCAGAACAATCAGGTTATCGAGAGGGACACTCTTGTGAGTCTGCATTGAATTTGGTGTTAGCAAAATGGAGAGAGAAAATCGAGGCTAAAGAAACTATTTTTGCGGTGTTTCTGGATCTAAAACGCGCTTTTGAAACAATTTCTAGGCCCTTATTGTTGCAAACATTAAAGCGCTTTGGTATCGTAGGGACAGCATATAAATGGTTTGAAAGCTATTTGTGTGCTAGAACTCAGAAGACTCGTTTTTATGATTCTGAATCAGTTTCCATTGCTAATACACTGGGTGTACCGCAAGGAAGTGTTTTAAAGCCCATTTTGTTTATAACTTATATTAATGACATGAAGCGAGTTTTACGGTTTTGTGATGTAAATTTATTTGCCGACGACACTGTTCTGTTCATTGCGGCTAAAAATCCAAATGATGTTGAAACACTTTTAAACCAAGACTTACATTATCTGGCGAATTGGTTAAATTTTAAACAACTTAAGCTAAACATTAGCAAAACTAAATATTTGATTATTTCTTCGGCCAACTCCAGACCAGACGTAAATATTGCAATTAATGGTGAGACGATTGATCGCGTGAATGAGTTAAAATATCTTGGAGTAATCATTGATGACAAGTTAACTTTCAAGTCTCACATTGACAACGTCATCAGAAAAATGGCTAAAAAATACGGTATTCTGTGCCGTTTAAAAAATGAATTGACTGTTAGTAGTTAAATTTTGTTGTATAAGTCAATCATTTCATCACATATAGACTTTTGCTCATCCATCTTATTCCTTGCAAATAATACACAAATATTGAGATTACAGCGGTTACAAAATAAAGTAATGCGATTAATATTAAGATGTAATAGATACACTTCCTCGAGTTTCATGCTGGACGCGTTGCAATGGTTTTCTGTGAAGCAACAATGGTGTTCCTTTATAAAATTTTTAATAATATGCTGCCTCGATATTTGTGTGATCGAATTGATAGGGGAAGTGATTTTCATAGGTACAACACTAGAAACGCGGAAGACGCTAGAACACCACACTTTTTATTTAGTAGATCACAGAGCTCTCTGTTGTATAAAGGAATTAACTTTTTCAATTCGATGCCCAGACAAGTGAAACGTGCAGCAACAATGGCGGAGTTTAAAAGGCTTTGTATTTCACACATAAAATCTGTTTTGTAGACAGATTTCAACGAATTTTTTGTTAATCTGGTACACTAAGTTATTATGTTCATTGATGATGATGGATTTTTGTTTGAATATAGCTAATAATATTAAATAGTAGAGTTAGAAAAAAATGAGTTGACTACACATGTTTGAGCCACGCGCGCGAAGACTGACATAGACAATCTGGATACTGAGTACATCAGGGTTAAACCCCTGAAATTGAAACAAAAGGCATATCGGGTTGATAAGTTGCTTTTTTGGTTTGTAATATAATATATATTTTCATTAAGATTTTTAATATTTATCTGTTTTCACGATTTAGAACAAAGGGTTGGGAGAAAAAACTGAAAAGGCTTGGGTTTGCCTGTGGACTGTATAGCTCGTTATCGATAACTATAGTATCATAGGATCTCTCTCGTAGTTTTGGATCGTTGTCTAGAACCAATTCTGATTAGTTAAAGCTCCTAAATGTAAGGTTCGATTCCTAACCAAATCCAGATAATTTTCGGGTTGGAAACGTTTTGGATGAGCCTTGGATCAATGATGTTATTGGAAAATCGTTTTTTTTTTAATTTTCAAATTATTGGTATTCTTTTGAAGGGTTACTATGTCTGTATTAATAATTAGTCCGTTATTTGTTTGCCTACTGGTTACATTGTATGTCTTTAAATAATATCTTTCTTAGATAAATCGACCAGCTCAAACCGATGTAGGGGTATGAGGTGGGACCATCATCATCATTTCATTTCCATCACGGGAAGCAACTACGAAATGTGCGGCCGTCAAGCTCAAGCTCAATAATCAGGCCACGAAGTGTACAATTAAATGAATGTTTCAATTACTTCGTGTAAAAGATAAAAGGAGAAACCGCACAATGGTTGTCAATAGTCGTATATGGTTGTTGTGCAACTTTTAGCTTAGATAACACTTGAATGTTCTATCAATTTAAGAATTTAAGTATGGATACATATAATGTTGTAATTGGTTTAAAAGCTTTATTATATTATATATATACAAGATATTCAACAAAACAAACATAATTAGTCGTAACAACTGTTATGCAAAAACTATTATTGAATGTTAGTTTTTTTCCCAGAAGTTGCCGTCTTACCATTCAAAATGGTGTCTGAGGTCAATTTTTAGCACCATTCATCATTCTGGCTAAAGAAACACTCATATTGGGTGGTATTTGGTGTTTTTGAGTCATTTTCGGCTGTTTTCCAGAAACCGGAAGTCACCATCTTAGAATTCAAAATGATGTCTGTAGTCGATTCTAGCTCCTGTGTATCATTCTGGTATCGAAGCATCTCATATTGGATGGAAATCGGCCGGTTGAAGAAACACCCATATTGGGTGGTATTTGGTCATTTTCGGCAGTTTCCCATTCACTGGAAGTCGTCGTCTTACAATTCATAATGTTGTTTGAGGTCGATTTGTAGCTTCAATGCATCATAACAATCCCGGAAATACCCATAATGAGAATGAGTGTTATTTGGTCTTTTGTCATTGTTGTTTAGGACTCGGAAGTCGCCATATTAGATTTCAAAATGGCATTTGGAAATAATTTCTGGCCTCTGAGCATCATTCTGGTTAAAGAAACACCCATTTTTGGTTGTTTTGGATCGTTTTCGGCAGTTTTTCAGTCACCAAAAGTCGCCATTTTACAACATGTTGTCTGAGGTCGATTTGTGGTTCCAGTGCATCATCACGATACCACCAAATACCACCCATATTGGGTGGTATTTGGTCATATCTCGCTGTTTTTCAGAAACCGGAAGTCGCCATCTTGGATTTCAAAATGGTATTCAGAGACAATTTCTGGCCTCTGAGCGTCATTCTGGTTAAAGAAACATCCATATCAGGTGGTATTTGGTCATTTTCGTCTCTTTTCCAGTCACTGGAAGTCGCCATCTTACAGTTCAAAATGTTGTCTGAGGTCGATTTGTGGCTTCTGTGCATCATAACAATCGCGGAAATACCCATATTTAGTCATTTGCCACTGTTTTTCAGAAACCGGAAGTCGCCATCTTGGATTTCAAAATGGCATTTGGAGACAATTTCTGGGCTCTGAGCGTCATTCTGGATAAAAAAACCTAAATTAATCCACCTAGCGGTCGGACTCAGCCTTTCTTATTCAAACTTATTATTTGTAAAAATAGATTCACATGAATGCTTAAATCCAAAAAGGTATATTCACTCTTTGGGTTCTAAAATATTGATGTTGTAATTAAAGTATAAAATATGAAATTTGACGTAATGTTAGTGCTTCAGAAATAGCGAAATATAAGAAATGACTCTTAATTTTGAACAATTTAATCACGAGCGATATCGGGAACGTTCAAATAGTACGATGCCACATTTAAATCATGTTGAGGCCATATATATTGATCAAAGCAGCTATAGTGTTGAACAGTCTTTGAATTTCTTTTCTTTACAAAACTTTTGAACAGTATATCAAATTTTTATGAAGTTTGTTATTTGTAAGTTTGAGAGATGACTCGTTTGTATGAAACTAGTTATGTTCAAATAAGTCGTGTAATACTTGAGATAATAGACTTTCGTTGTTTTACAAATTAAAACATAACGGTTGCTTAAGTTTGATTACAATCAAATGAAAAGGGAACGTATGGGGGAGCCAAACTTTGAAACCACGTGTTCAATCATAATTCATCAGTATATCCCTCACTAGCCCGTACATCTGATATCAATATTGTTCAGATCGGTTGTGTAGTTTCTAAGATAATGAAGTTTCATGATTTTCACATTTCAATACATTACAGACGAAGTTACAGTCCGATTACAGCAAAATTCAATAGGGTGTTATGAGGCAGCTAGACCTTTCATTTGACACTAATTTTGTAGAAATCGGTTCAACCATCTCTGAGAAAAGTGAGTGAGTTTATGTAGTCTTCGGAATATGTTCCATTTCATAGCTGGATTTCACATTTTTAAACATAACAGGAAAAGTAATAATTCGTTCGCAAAAAAATCATTAGGGTCTTATGGGGCAACAAGACTTTCCATATGACACTGATGAGATTAAACAGTCTCCAGAACACGTTTCTTTCCATAACTTCTGAACCATATGTTCTTTTTAGGTTTAAATTAGTTTATTTGACACGGCACGATACATTTTCTGTTTTACTGAGCCAAGTACAATTCGTATTAATTCTACGTTAGCAGGGAAAAGAGGGAGGCCTTTTCTTTATTCTCGCGGCCGACTACGAGCTAGTGGGGATTTAAGGTGAGAGGAGGGGAGATACAATTTTGACTTAAAACTATTTTGGAACTTTGTTTTTCAACTGGTAGAGCAATTGTATTCTTGTTTGTTGTGGGCTCAAAATATTTGTGTAAGCATAGATGCGGGCTCTTCGTTTCCGTGTCTTCAGCATAGCATATTTGTATCCTTAATCTGACAAATAGACAAAGAAAATTTTAAATTTTAATGTCAGCGTTTTTCAGAAAGCAGTATAGCTGTGTCATGTACTGGAGATCACCGCTTCCCAGAATGTCTCTAACGGGTACGTTCGGTTGTTTTCCTCGGGCCCGAAGGGAATCTATAAGCTCGGACCTAACACCACAGTATTCGGTACACGACCAAACAACATGCTCGATGTCATGGTAGCCATCGCCACAAACGCAGTGATTACTGTCTACAAGCCCTATACGAAAGAGATGCGTGTTTAACGTGTAGTGATTGGACATAAGTCTGGACATCACTCGAATGAAGTCCCGACCTACATCCAACCCCTTGAACCATGCTTTCGTCGATACCTTAGGAAAAATGGAATGTAGCCACCGTCCCAGTTCATCTGAGTTCCATGATGATTGCCAACTGTTGAGTGTTCTCTGACGCAAAATGCTATAAAATTCATCATAAGCAATTGGTCTTTCATAAATATCGCCATCAATAGCACCCACCTTAGCAAAAGAGTCAGCCTTTTCATTACCCGGAATCGAGCAATGAGAAGGGACCCACGCTAAGGTAACCCGGTAATTTCTATCTGTTAAAGCACTTAAAAACCGCCGTATTTTCCCCAGGAAATACGGGGTGTGCTTCACAGGCTTCATCGATCGCAGAGTCTCAATGGCACTGAGACTATCTGTGAAGATGAAGTAGTGGTCTGTGGGTAGGGTTTCGATGATTCCAAGAGAGTACTGAATAGCAGCAAGTTCTGCGACGTACACGGAAGCAGGAGCATCGAGTTTGTAGGAGGCGGTAAAATTTTCGTGGAAAACACCGAAGCCAGTGGACTCATCTAGATTAGATCCGTCAGTGTAAAACCTTTTATCATAACTAACATGTTTAAACTTATTCGAAAAAATCTTAGGGATCTCTTGGGGTCGCAATTGATCCGGGATTCCAGAAATGTCTTGTTTCATGGTGGTGTCGAAGAATATAGCATTATTAGAAGTATCTAAAAGTGCGACATTGGAGGAATCGTATGAAGAAGGATTAATATCTTGAGCCATATAGTCAAAATATAAAGTCATAAATCTGGATTGAGATTGAAGGTCGACCAACCTCTCGAAATTTTCAATTACTAATGGGTTCATAACTGTGCATCGAATTAGCAACCGGTAAGAGAGATTCCAAAAACGATGTTTCAACGGAAGAATACCCGCTAACACTTCAAGACTCATCGTATGGGTCGACTGCATGCAACCCAAGGCAATACGCAAACAACGATATTGTATTCTCTCTAATTTTATAATGTGCGTGTTCGCGGCGGAGCGAAAGCAGAAACAGCCGTACTCAAGAACTGACAATATCGTTGTTTGGTAAAGCCTTAGAAGGTCTCCTGGGTGGGCTCCCCACCAGGTTCCGGTAATCGTACGAAGAAAATTAATCCTCTGTTGGCATTTTTGTGTCAGATACCTAATATGACAAGCCCAGGTGCATTTAGAGTCGAACCAGACCCCGAGATATTTAGCGACTAAAACCTGAGAGATCGTTTTACCCGTTAGTAGGAGCTGCAGCTGAGCTGGGTTATGCTTCCTAGAAAAAACGACCAACTCAGTTTTCTCCGGAGAGAATTCGATACCCAGCTTAAGAGCCCATTCAGACAAATTGTCTAAGGTATCTTGCAATGGTCCTTGCAGATCGCTAGCCTCGCTACCAGTAATGGATACAACGCTATCGTCTGCAAGTTGCCTTAGCGTGCATGAATTTGCAAGACATTCATCGATGTCATTGACGTAAAAATTATATAAGAGAGGACTTAAACATGAGCCCTGGGGAAGGCCCATGTAACTAATTCGGGAAGTTGTCGAATCGCCATGTGAGAAATACATATGCTTTTCTGACAACAAATTGAGCAAAAAGTTATTCAGATTTAGTGAAAGTCCCTGCGAATGAAGTTTCGTGCTTAAAACTTCTACAGAGACAGCGTCAAAAGCCCTTAATATCCAAGAACGCAGAAGCCATTTGCTCTTTTCGAGCAAATGCGAGTTGAATTTCAGTAGAAAGCAACGCTAGGCAATCGTTCGTCCCTTTGCCCCGGCGAAAGCCAAATTGAGTATCTGAAAGTAAACCGTTTGTTTCGACCCATTTGTCTAACCGTAAGAGGATCATTTTCTCCATTAATTTCCGGAGGCAAGAGAGCATCGCAATCGGCCTATATGAATTGTGATCAGAGGCAGGTTTCCCGGGTTTCCGAATAGCAATGACTTTTACCTCCCTCCAGTCATGCGGAACAATATTTAGCTCAAGAAACTTGTTGAACAAGTCCAACAAGCGTCTTTTTGCAGAGTCGGGTAGATTCTTCAACAGGTTGAATTTTATTCTATCTAACCCTGGGGCCTTATTGTTGCACGACAGGAGAGCCATTGAAAATTCCAACATCGAAAATGGAGGCTCTTCCGTAGTTACTAATAACGCGTCGCGAAAGGTTTTCTGTTCCGGTACAGAGTCCGGACAGACCTTTTTGGCAAAATCGAGTATCCAGCGATCTGAATACTCCTCACTCTCATTCGAAACGTCACGGTTCCGCATGCGCCTGGCGGTATTCCAAAGGGTGCTCATCGCTGTTTCCCTCGACAACGCGTTTACAAACCGCCGCCAGTATCCGCGTTTTTTCGCTTTCATCAAGCTCTTCATCTGCCTGTCGAGTACCTCGTACCTTCGAAGCAGCTTAACAGAGCCGTACTTTCGGTAGTCCTTATACGCCGCGGACCTTCGCGCGTACAGC
This sequence comes from Wyeomyia smithii, assembly GCF_029784165.1. NCBI lineage: Eukaryota > Metazoa > Arthropoda > Insecta > Diptera > Culicidae > Wyeomyia > Wyeomyia smithii. The sequence goes on from NC_073695.1 coordinate 131,106,379, forward strand.
TCAGAGCACTCTTTGTCCCACCATTTGTTGGGAGGGCGTTGTCTAATCGTTACCCCGGGTATCGGTTTCGTCTGAGCTTGCGTCGCGGCGTCGATTATCAAGCCAGCTAAGAACGCGTATTCTTCCTCCGGAGGAAGTTCCTCGTGAGTCTCGATAGATTCCGCTGTAATAGACTCATAACGCTTCCAATCAATATTACGTGTAAGGTCGTAGGAAATATTGATTGGGTTCGGGGGAGTTGAACCATTAGCAATTGATATAACGATTGGAAGATGATCACTACCGTGGGGATCGTTGATTACTTTCCACTGGCAATCTAACGCAAGTGATGTCGAGCAGAGGGATAGGTCAAGCACGCTTTCACGTGCTGGAGGATTAGGTACACGTGTCACTTCCCCAGTATTCAAAAGTGTCATATTGAAGTCGTCGATCAAGTTACAAATTAAAGAAGATCGGTTGTCGTCGTACAGCGACCCCCATAGCGAACAGTGAGAGTTAAAATCTCCCAAAATCAAAAAAGGTGCGGGAAGCAATTCTGCTATATCAAGGAGTTGCTTCTGTTCAATCCGCGCGGATGGGGGAATATATAACGAAACAAGGCAAAGGTCTTTTCCATTCATATTCGTTTGAATGGCAACAACTTCAATATTCGAGATCGAGGGGAGGTCGATTCTGAGAAAAGAATAGCACTTTTTGATCCCTAAAAGTACCCCTCCACCGTGTGAGTCTCGATCTCGACAAATGATGTTAAAATCGTGGAAATTAAATTGGTCATTTGAATTGAGAAAAGTTTCACAAAGCGCGAACGCATCACAATTGTATGTGTTTATCAAATGTGAAAATAAATCAAATTTGGGAATGATACTTCTGCAGTTCCACTGTAACACAGTGACAAAATTCCTAACCTCTTTCAACGTATTAGTCATCGAAAGATACGATAGCTGAAATGAGGGGCCAAGTTGCTGTGAGTTGCTTCAGAAAGGTTTTCACTGTTGGGAGAAGGGCAAGAAGAATGTTTTGAAGGGGATCTGGTATGTTGAATGTTTTAAATATCCAGTCCACAATATCAGAGAATTTTATGAACCCTGTTTTATTTATGTCTTCTGATCGAGAAATGGGTGCACGAGGGGTTTTTGGTGCCCCAGGAGCGGTGGGTACTCCTGGTTTGATTTGAAATTAAAACCGGGGGGTACTTGCTTCGGTTTTTCTTCGCCGCTTCCTTTTTGTGTTGTCTTATTGGTCATTCCGCTAGGGGTTATCTTACGACCTTTACGAGAAAGATTAGGAGAGTTGAGCATTCTCCTCTTCCTAGATCCCTCTGGCAAGGCATAGGAACACCCTTCGACGGGATCGTCAGATGTACCCTCATCGGTTGGCAAAAAGGAAGAGATGTTTCCTGTCGAGGGTGGCTCAGCCGTCTTAAGCATTTCTGCAAAAGAGCGCTTTGATCGTTCCTTAAGGGAACGCTTAATTTTTTCCTCGCGCTGTTTGTACGCGGGACATGCCGGAAGGTCATGCCGAGTTCCCTCGCAATAAAGACACTTTTCAGTATCCCCACTGCAAGCGTTCTCAGCATGATTGTCTCCGCACATGCTACAGCGTGCCTTGTTGCAGCAGTAGGTGGCTGTGTGACCTAACTGCTTACAGTTTTGGCAATGCATGGCCCGCGGTACGAACAGGCGTACAGGTAGACGAACCCTGTCCAAGCGGACGTAGTTCGGCAGCGCGGATCCGGCGAATGTTACTCGGAAGGAATCCGAAGGGAGGAATTTCTTCTTCCCTTCTTCGATGGATACTGAATGCAATTGCTTGCAATCCAGTATCTTTACACTTTGCATCAAGGGGTTTTTAAAACAGCCAACTCCATGACGCAAAATGTCATCGACAGTGAGATTCCCCTCGGTAACCACACCGTCGATTTCTACATCCTTGGCAGGGATGTACACGCGATACTCTCTCGTGAAGAGCTCGTAGCCAGCAATTTCGTTTGCTTGCTTCAAGCTACTCACGACAACTCGCAGTTTGTTCGGCCTCACCTTCGTAATCTCGGTTACGGCCGAAAAATGTTTTGCCAGGTCTTTGCCAATTTGAATAATATTCAATGGCTTCTTTATGGGCCGGAAAAAAACAACGTAGGGACCGCCAGCGGCATCTGGGTAAGCTTTTACCCGTACTTCCGGTACTCTTGGTACAGGACTTGGCAAAGGGGAGGGCACAGGTAGGGGTGAGCTGATGGGAGAAATTTCAATTTCTTCCCCGTTTGTTTCCACCTCCAGGAAAAGTTGCACCTGCATGTCGTCCATTTTGCGGGAGCGTTACGCTCTACCGCACACAAACGATAAATATTCGAATATGGGGGGGGGGTTCAAGTAGTTGGTGTTAAATTTTAAAAACAATTTTTCAATCTACAATGGATCAAATAAAAAAAAAGACAGTAATACTAATTCTAATAACAATAGTAATAATAATAATAATAATAATAATAATAATAATAACTATAGTAATAATATTAATAATAACAATAATAATATCAATAATTATATTAATAATAATATTATAACATAGTAATAATATCGATAATAATAGTAAAAATTCTAAAGGTAATACGTCACCGAACGTCTAAGTCACGACCTCACGGCTGATAGTAGAATCAATCGAGCGTCTCCGCAGAACAAACAATGACGATCCAGCTTCGTGTTGAGACGCAGTGGCCGTGTCCTACACGCGACCTTGTAGATGCCACTTGTAGTTGACTTCCACTCGCTCGATCGTATGATGGTCCGTGCTGCTAGCGGGGTAACAGCGGTGCGGGAGAATTATTCTTGCTGATATATCAGCTGCGTATCGAATCACTGGCGGGGTAGCCTGCCCCTACCAGTGTGCAGATGTTTCTGCCGATATATAACAGGCTATTGTTATCGCGCAGCACAAGAACTAATCGACAAAAAAACACCCGTACGATAACTCGTGTATTGTTATTTTGCGAACTCAAACGGAGATAAACAATTTGCGTCTAATCGAGACGAAAGCAAAACAACCACCATATGTTCAATCTTCATAAAATTCAAAAGTTGAGGGTTTTTAGGTAGCTCGTTCATTTGAAACCAATTTTGTTCAAATCGGTTGTGTAGTTTCTGAGATATTGATGTTTCGTGATTTTTACATTTTGATACATAACCTCTAACCTAGAAATCAGATTACAATAAAATTCAATAGAGTCTTAAAGGGCAACTAGACCTTTCATTTGCAATTGATGTCATTGAAATCGATTCAGCCATCTCTGAGAAAATCGAGTGAGATTGGGAGAGCGTTACACACGCATGCAGAGAATGCTCAGCTCGTCGAACTGAGTAGAGTGGTATACGCAAGCTTAGAAGTATGACTGGAGAGCGACTGACGACTTTTCCCTCTCTCCACTCTAACAGCCTCATGCATGTGCTATTCATGAGAGCTCACATACAGCTACAGCTTAAACAAGACAAAGAAACGGTGTTGTGTTGCGTACGACAGCTCATTCTTGCGCATGTATTTTGTTCGTTCGGACATGACAGCCTAGTTTGCTCATTTTGAGGATGTCCTGTTCCTGTTGACAGCCTGCTGATCGGCTGCGGCTGTCGTCGACTTGCATTTTTTCGTTTCTCCTTTTTCACAGGCCGGTGGCATATTGAATACAAAGCAAACCGTTTCCATTGTTGATATTATTCCCCTTATCGGCCTTACTGTCGTGATCATAATCACCTGACATCCCGCTCGGATTCGTGTTGAAGGATGTCGGAAGATTATATGCTGTCATTTACGACAACTTGGAATTACCAACACACATATGAAGATGAAAAATAACAGTCCGTATGGAGTTGCATGTGTATTGTCGTCAGTTGCTGTCGAACTGTTCACCGAACGTGTGGGGAGCAGTGAGAGCCAGATCAGTTGAAAATTTACTGTCATTGTCTTGCAGTCATTTTCATAACACTGGGTATACGACATTCGGCCCTTTTGAGCACTTTCATACCTTTAGTTTTTGCAGTGATTGCTATACCTTTCTAGGAGAAAGGCAAAAGTGAAATGATAGAAATGACGTTTAATTTCAACTTCAATCCCGAGTAAGACCGCAAACATTGAAATAGTACAATATTAAATTTAAATGATGTTGAGGCCACATATTTTGATAGTAGCTATAGTTATAAACAGTCTGCGGGTTTCGTTTCTTTCTATAACTTTCAAACCACATGTTTAAACATTATGAAATTCATTGTTTAAGGGTTTGAAAGCCCATTTATTTGAATTCAACTATGTTCATAGCTTCTGAGATATAAGAGCGTTTTTCACATTCTGACGCAGCGCCAAAACTAAAAAATTGATTACAATGAAATTTAACAGCAACCTAAGCGGCAAATAGACCCTTAATTTGACACCAAGATAGAAAGAATCGGTCAGGCCATCTCCGAGAAAAGTGAATGCGAAAGAAAGGTGCACATACACACGTACACACCCACACACAAACACAAACACCTATACATGCATATATGCAGAAAATGCTCGATTCGTCGAACTGAGTTGAGTAGTATATGACATTCGGCCATTTCAATCATTTTTCTACCTTTTAATTAGCCAGTGATCGTTAAGAGAAAGTCAATATATTTACTTTCATTATGTGATTTCACATTTTTATGAACAACAGACAAAGTTACAATCCGATTGCAGTGAAATTCAATAGCAACCTATGGGGCAACTAGACCTTTCATTTGACACTAATTTTGTGAAAATCGGTCCAGCCATCTCTGAGAAAAGTGAGTGAGATAAAATAGTTGCACATACACACACACACACACACACACACACACACACACACACACACACACACACATACACACATACATACATACATACAGAAAATGCTCAGTTCGTCGAAAGTAGTCGAGTGGTATATGACATTCGGGCATTGGGACCACTTTTATACCTTCGGTTTTTCCAGTGATTGCTATACCTTTCTAGGAGAAAGGCAAAAACACCCATATTATGGGTATTTGGTCATTTTCGGCAGTTTTCCAGTCACCGGAAGTCGCCATTTTACAACTCAAAATGTTGTCGGAAGTCGACAAACGTTCAAACCGTGGAACACCATCCATGGATTGCCTCATACACAGGCGAACTTAGTTATGATAAAATATTCGGCCGAGTTTACTTCACAGTAATATGTGCACTTTTTTTCAGTGTTCCCATTAGGGTAATATTATTGTCAAAAGTTGCTCTTTTTCGCATGTTGTGTAGAACAAAATCAGAAGTGGCGCACCTAGCGGTCGAAAAGGTCTTCATAATTTCACGTAAGTGAACTATATTGGTATTTAAGATATTTAATTGCTGTCTCTAGAAGAGCTCAAGGAAGCAGAAATCTTCATCATCAAACTTGTGCAGGATGCTGTGTTCACTTCTGAAATGGAAGAAAGCCTTAGCCTTACTGAAAAGTAAAAGGTTGAGATTCTACGAAAATACGAAGGGCCATCCACATACCACGTGGACAGCTTGGGGGGGGGGGGGAGGTGGGTTGTGGAATGTCCATGGTCCTTCCAAAAAAAAAAAAGAATTTATATGGGCCATTGTCAACGGGGGGGGGGGGTGGTGTTGGGCTAGTTTAGTTTTAAAGTTGTTTATTTTCTAGCTCATTTGCGTTAGCTTGACGGAGCAGTGTTTACAATACATTTTATTTTTACAGGGTAAAAACAAACTTGTTAGAGGGAGTCATCGCTACACCCGATTTACTGGGGTTAGTATGGTTTTACAGATTTCTGGTTGGGGGTTGTTGGGTTGGGAGCTTGAGTTTGTTTGTATTATTAAGTAATTATTAACTTTATATAATTTCTAATTACTAGTGAATAAATTTTCGCACATGTATTACACTGCATTTCACATTGCACCGAATTATCGTGATCTCGAAACAGGTACAGCACTGTATCCAATCAGGTTTCGAGTTTTTGTGTCTCCAGCACACGGTACACCAGTCATTCAGTGAAAGAAGGATGAGTAATCTGATAAGTTACAAAAAAAAGTTTATTTTAGAGTTTAATATCTGCATTTTTCAAAAAACAGTATAGCTCTGACATATACTGGAGATCACCACTTCCCAAAATGTCTCTAACGGGTACATTTGCTTGTCTTCCTCGGGCCCGAAGGGAATCTATTAGCTTGGACCTAACATCAGAGTATTCGGCACACGACCAAACAACGTGCTCGATGTCGTGGTAGCCATCGCCACAAACGCAGTGATTACTGTCCACAAGTCCTATACGAAAGAGATGCGTGTTTAACGTGTGGAGATTGGACATAAGTCTTGACATCACTCGAATGAAGTCCCGACTTACATCCAACCCCTTGAATCATGCTTTCGTCGATACCTTAGGAGAAATGGAATGTAGCCACCGTCCCAGTTCATCTGTATCCCATGATAATTGCCAACTATTGAGTGTTCTCTGACGCAAAATACTATAAAATTCATCATAAGCAATTGGTCTACTATAAATATCGCCATCAATAGCACCCACCTTAGCTAAAGAGTCAGCCTTTTCATTGCCCGGAATGGAACAATGAGAAGGTACCCACGCTAAGGTAACCCGGTAATTTTTATCTGTTAAAGCACTTAAAAACCGACGTATTTTTTCCAGGAAATACGGGGTGTGCTTCACAGTCTTCATCGATCGCAGAGCCTCAATGGCACTGAGACTGTCTGTGAAGATGAAGTAGTGGTCTATGGGTGGGGTTTCGATGATCCCAAGGGAGTACTGAATAGCAGCTAGTTCTGCGGTGTACACGGAAGCAGGAGCATCGAGTTTGTAGGAGGCGGTAAAATTTTCGTGGAAAACACCGAAGCCAGTGGACTCATCTAGATTAGATCCGTCAGTGAAAAACCTTTTATCACAACTAACATGTTTGAACTTATCAGAAAAAATCTTAGGGATCTCTTGCGGTCGTAATTGATCCGGGATACCAGAAATGTCTTGTTTCATGGTGGTGTCGAAGAATATAGCATTATTAGAAGTATTTAAAAGTGCGACATTGGAGGAATCGTATGAAGAAGGATTAATATTTTGAGCCATATAGTCAAAATATATAGTCATAAATCTGGATTGAGATTGAAGGTCGACCAACATCTCGAAATTTTCAATAACTAATGGGTTCATGATCGTACATCGAATAAGTAACCGGTAAGAGAGATTCCAAAAACGATGTTTCAACGGAAGAATACCCGCTAGCACTTCATGACTCATCGTATGGGTCGACTGCATGCAACCTAAGGCAATTCGCAAACAACGATATTGTATTCTTTCTAGTTTTATAATGTGTGTTTTCGCAGCAGAGCGAAAGCAGAAACAACCGTATTCAAGAACTGACAGTATCGTTGTTTGGTATAACCTTAGAAGGTCTCTTGGGTGAGCACCCCACCAAGTTCCAGTAATCGTACGAAGAAAATTAATCCTCTGTTGGCATTTTTGTGTCAGATACCTAATATGACAAGCCCAGGTGCATTTAGAGTCGAACCAGACCCCGAGATATTTAGCGACTAAAACCTGAGTGATCGTTTTACCCGTTAGTAGGAGCTGCAGCTGAGCTGGGTTATGCTTCCTAGAAAAAACGACCAGCTCAGTTTTCTCCGGAGAGAATTCGATACCCAGCTTGAGAGCCCATTCAGACAAATTGTCTAAGGTATCTTGCAATGGTCCTTGCAGATCGCTAGCCTCGCTACCAGTAATGGATACAACGCTATCGTCTGCAAGTTGCCGTAGCGTGCATGAATTGGCAAGACATTCATCGATGTCATTAACGTAAAAATTATATAAGAGAGGGCTTAAACATGAGCCCTGGGGAAGACCCATGTAACTAATTCGGGAAGTTGTCGAATCACCATGTGAGAAATACATATGCTTTTCTGACAACAAATTGAGCAAAAAATTATTCAAATTTGGTGAAAGTCCCTGCGAATGAAGTTTCTCGGTTAAAACTTCTACAGAGACAGAGTCAAATGCCCCCTTAATGTCCAAGAATGCAGAAGCCATTTGCTCTTTTCGAGCAAAGGCGAGTTGAATTTCAGTAGAAAGCAACGCTAGGCAATCGTTCGTTCCTTTGCCCCGGCGGAAGCCAAATTGAGTATCTGAAAGTAAACCATTTGTTTCGACCCATTTGTCTAACCGTAAGAGGATCATTTTCTCCATTAATTTCCGGATGCAGGAGAGCATAGCAATCGGCCTATAAGAATTGTGAACAAGTTCAACAAGCGTCTTTTTGCAGAATCGGGTAGATTCTTCAACAAATTGAATTTAATTCTATCCAACCCTGGAGCTTTATTGTTGCACGAAAGGAGAGCCATTGAAAATTCCAACATCGAAAATGGGGGCTCTTCCGTAGTTACTGAAAACGCGTCGCGAAAAATCTTCTGTTCCGGTACAGAGTCAGGACAGACCTTTTTGGCAAAATCGAGTATCCAGCGGTCTGAATACTCCTCGCTCTCATTCGAAACGTTACGATTCCGCATGCGCCTGGCGGTATCCCAAAGAGTGCTCATCGCTGTTTCCCTCGATAACGCGTTTACAAACCGCCGCCAGTATCCGCGTTTTTTCGCTTTCATTAAGCTCTTCATCTGCCTGTCCAGTACCTCGTACCTTCGAAGCAGCTTAACCGAGCCATACTTTCGGTAGTCCTTATATGCCGAGGACCTTCGCGCGTACAGTTCAGAGCACTCTTTATCCCACCACTTGGTAGGAGGACGCCGTCTAATTGTTATCCCGGGTATCGGTTTAGTCTGAGCTTGAGTCGCGGCGTCGATGATCAAGCCAGAAAGGAACGCGTATTCTTCCTCCGGAGGAAGTTCCTCGTGAGATTCGAGATTTTCCGCTATGATAGTCTCATAACGCTTCCAATCAATGTTACGTGTGAGGTCGTATGACATATTGATTGGATTCGCGACAGTTGAACCATTAGCAATTGAAATAACGATTGGAAGATGATCACTACCGTGAGGATCATTGATTACTTTCCACTGGCAATCTAACGCTAGTGATGTTGAGCAAAGGGATAGGTCAAGCACGCTTTCACGTGCTGGAGGATTAGGTACACGTGTCGCTTCCCCAGTATTCAAAAGTGTCATATTGAAGTCGTCGATCAAGTTACAAATTAAAGAAGATCGGGCGTCGTCGTATTGCGATCCCCATTGCAAACAGTGGGAGTTAAAATCTCCCAAAATCAAAAAAGGTGCGGGAAGCAATTCTGCTATGTCAGGAAGTTGCCTCTGTTCAATCCGCACAGATGGAGGAATATAAATCGAAGCAATGCAAAGGTCTTTTCCATTCATATTTGTTTGAATGGCAACGACTTCAATATTCGAGATCCGAGGGAGGTTGATTCTAAAAGGAGTAGCACTTTCTGATCCCTAAAAGTACCCCTCCACCATGTGAGTCTCAGTCTCGACGGATTATGTTAAAATCGTGGAAATTGGGTTGATTATTTGAATTTAGAAAAGTTTCACAAAGCGCAAAAGCGTCACAATTATAAGTGTTTATCAAATGAGAAAATAAATCGAGTTAGGGGATGATACTTCTTCAATTCCACTGTAATACAGTGATAAAATTCTTAACCTCTTTCGCCGTATTAGTCATCGAAAGATATGATAGCTGAAATGAGGGGCCAAGTTGCTGCCAGTTGTTTCAAAAATGTTTTCACTGTAGGGAGAAGGGCAAGAAGAATGTTTTTAAGGGGATCTGTTATGTTGAATGTTTTGAATATCCAGTCCACAATATCAGAGAAATTTATAAACCCTGTTTCTTTTTTATCCTCTGATCGAGAAATAGGTGCACGAGGGGTTTTTGGTGCCCCAGGAAGCGGTGGGTACTCCTGGTTAGATTTGAAATTAAAACCGGGAGGTACTTGCTTCGGTTTTTCTTCACCGCTTCCTTTTTGCGTAGGCTTATTGGTCATTCCGCTAGGGGTTATCTTACGACCTTTGCGAGAAAGATTAGGAGAGTTTACTATTCTCCTCTTTCTAGATCCTTCTGGCATGGCATAAGAACACCCTTCGACGGGATCGTCAGATGTACCCTCATCGGTTGGCAAAAAGGAAAAGATTTTTCCTGTCGAAGGTGGCTCAGCTCTCTTCAGCATTTCTGCAAAAGAGCGCTTTGATCGTTCCTTGAGGGAACGCTTTATTTTCTCCTCGCGCTGTTTGTACGCGGGACATGCCGAAAGGTCATGCCGAGTTCCCTCGCAGTAAAGACACTTTTCAGTATCCTCACTGCAAGCGGTCTCAGCATGATTTCCTCCGCACTTGCTGCAGCGTGCCTTGTTGCAGCAGTAGGTGGCTGTATGACCTAACTGCTTGCAGTTTTGGCAATGCATGACCCGCGGTACGAACAGGCGTACAGGCAGACGAACCCTGTCCAAAAGGACGTAGTTCGGCAGAGCAGATCCAGCAAAGGTTATCCGAAAGGAATCCGAAGGAAAGAATTTCTTCTTCCCTTCTACGATGGATACTGAATGCAGTTGCTTGACATCCAGTATTTTTACAATTTTTATTAAGGGGCTCTTGAAACAGCCAGCCCCATAACGAAAAATGTCATCGACTGTGAGATTCCCTTCGGTAATCACACCGTCGATCTCCACGTCCTTGGCAGGGATGTACACGCGATACTCTCGCGTAAAGAGCTCGAAGCTAGCAATCGCGTTTGCTTGCTTCAAGCATCCCACGACAACTCGCAGTTTATTCGGTCTCAACTTGGTTATTTCGGTTACGGCCGAAAACTTTTTTGCCAGGTCCTTGCCAATTTGTATAATGTTTAACGGCTTCTTTATGGGCCGGAAAAAGACAAAAAATGGACCTATAGCGGCATCTGGGTAAGCTTTTACCCGTACCTCTACCTCTACTGGGCTAAATACAGGGGAGGGTACAGGGGACGGTAGAGGGGACGGTAGAGGGGAGGTGGTGGGGGAGATTTCGATTTCTTCCCCAATGGTTTCTACATCCAAGAATAATTCCACCTGCATGTTGTCCATTTTTTGCGGGAGCGTTTCGCTCTACCGCTAACTCGCGGTAAAAAAACCGTATATGGAGGGGAATCAAAAAAAAGTTTACTAAATGAAAAACAACTTGTTCAAATATAATCGTTCAAAATAAAAAAAAAGTCAGTGGTAGTTAAAGGGTTAAAAAATGAAACACAACAAGATAATCCTGACCAACGTACTGCCGTACGCTTTTCCGTGCCGCAAGCGGGGTAGCCAGAATCCGGCGGTGCGCGGGGGAGTGCTTCTACTGCTGGACTGTCACCTATTGTCGCAGAGGTGGCTTCACGTGCTGCAAGCGGGGATGGATGCGGCGATGCGGGGGATAGTTCTTCTGCCGCTATACTGTCGGCTATTGTCACCAAGGCTGGATCACTTTTCTGCTAGCGATGTAGCCAGCACCCGGCGGTGCGGGATATAATTCCTGCTGCTGTGCGCAGCCTATTATCACCACGGCACTGACTGACCCGAAAACAAAACCGTGACCGAAATGTATTGTTGAGCAAAAGACGTGCGAATCGATACGGACTGAAATAATATGCGTCTATTCGCTTCGCAAGCAAAACAGCTTCTGTTGGTCGGCTAATAATCGTTAAAAATTTGTCCACGTGGTATGCGGATGGGCCCGAAGGAATTGGACACTAAACGTAAGTCATATCTAAATTTTCCTGTATAACCAATTAACCCATGTTCAGACCAGTCGCAATCACCAATTTTTTAAGCAGTACTTTTTGTTTGTAGCAGCTTAAAACTAAAGTTATCTTTATTAATAATTTTATCTCATTTTCAGGGTTTCACATTGTTACTCACATTTACGGTTTGTCCCCCTACTAATCCTTTTTCTTACAGGTTAAATGCACGGTTGAGGATTCCAATTCTCCTACGAATATTGAACATCGTTTTTTAATCAAACTTATCCAGCAACTCTTAACTTCACTTACTTTCTATTCCGAGTGGTACATATATTTCACACCTTTTTTCAGGTTAGCTGTGGGTGCCTACGGTATTCCTACGGTGATTATATTATTGAGTTTGATAATTTTCACCGCACAAATAATTTAAAACTCACTTGAAAAACCGATGGGATTTCTATTAGATCCAAATTAATTCCCTGCACCACCATAAACTATATATTATATATTAAAAAACACTTATTCTTCGAAATGCACCACGTTTTAGCTCTTTCCAGGTTACCTTTTTATTTCTATCCAACCTATTCTAATCTGCTTTACTATTGTTTACATTTATTAACCCTCACCGATCATTTCTCATTCTATACCTTCTATTTGTCTACCTACTCACTCACTCACCATCCCGTTGACGTTTGTTATCAAAGCCCATCGGCTCGGGGTATGATTTTTCGCAAGGATAGTTTTCATTGCTCGTAGGTGCGCACATACCCCCTCCTCGTAACTTTGGTGGGGATGCCTCCAATTCAGATTTACGATCCTGGACTTCCAGCACCGCGAGCTTCACTACTGGCCGCCTGCACTCACCCTTAGCAGTCGTGACTATCGCCTGCCAGATCCTTCCATCCGTGCCTTGGATGGTTTCGATGACGATGCCACGTACCCAGTTCTTCCGTATGGTATCATCAGCTACGTAGACTAAGTCCCCACGGCTTAGTGGCGGTGACTCCGAATGCCACTTCGTCCTCTGGTTGATGGACGGCAAGTACTCGTTGACCCACCGTTTCCACAGCGCGTCCGCTAGTGATTGCGACTGCTTGTAACGATCACGTAGAGCTTCTGCTTCGCTTGTTGGTTGAACGGCATGTTCCACCTGTGTGCCGACGCCCCGAATGAAGTGATTCGGCGTCAGGGCTTCATCTACTCCTGGCTCCAATGACACGTACGTTAGAGGGCGCGAGTTGATCAAGTCTTCCGCTTCCGCAAGTGTAGTCAATAGAATTTCATCAGTCAGCTTTCGCCCACCGTTGAGAACGCTCAGTGCAGTCTTGAGAGAGCGAACCAACCGCTCCCAGACCCCGCCCATGTGAGGTGCGCTTGGTGGGTTAAAGTTCCACCGAGTTCTGGCATCGGTGAAGGCGTCTTCAAGATCCATTGCTATCTGCTTCATGACTTCTTTGCTGGCTGCTTGGAAGTTCGTCCCGTTATCGGAGTAGAACTCCAACGGCTTGCCTCTACGACACACGACACGTCGGATAGCCATTAGACACGATTGTGTCGTCAAGCTGTGAGCTACTTAGAGGTGGACAGCCCTAGTTGACATGCAAGTAAACAAGCAGATGTATCTCTTCTCCGATCTGCGTCCGACGGTTACCGTAAACGGTCCACAATAATCTACACCAGTGTGGCTGAACGGTGGCAAATTCGGCGTGACACGTGACTTCAGGAGCGGGGCCATACGTGGGTTCTGCGGCTGACACTTCTTCACTTTACACCAGACGCAAGCCTTCCCAATCTGCTTCATCCTCGTCCGCATACTTGGAATGTAGAATCGCTGTCGCAGTTCATTGACGGCAGTTTCTACGTTCCCGTGGGCAAGTTGCTGGTGATAGTGCTCGAGTAGCTTGTCGGTCACCGAATGTTTCTTCGGCAGAATAATTGGGAACCTAAGCTCGAATGGTAGAGACGATCCTCGCGCCGTTCTACCCTCCATTCGCAAGACCTCTTGCTCGTCTAGGAATGGACTTAGGCTGTAGATGGAACTGCACTTCTCTATTGGTCGCCAGCTGCCGCTTGAGAGCTCCAGATTCTTCTTCAACGCTTTGACCTCGTCTATGAAGGCCTCTGCCTGCGTTGATCTCCATAAGTACGTCTCGGCCTTTAGATACTCCTCTCGTTTCAATGGCGTCATCAATGTCGGTATGCTTTTCTTCACAAGCTTCTTCATCTTGTCGGTTGTCGGTAACGCTTCGATGCTCAATCCATCTCGCTTTCTTCTGCAGTTTGTCACAAATCGGAATACGCATGCTACCGTCCGGACTAGCACCTTCCATCTCGAAAACCTATGAACATCCACCATCGGGTCTGTTACTGCAACATCGTGGAACAGGAGACAAGCCCGAATCTCTTCTGCAACGTTCGGCGTGATTCTGTCCTGCTTCGGCCATTTGTCCTCCGATTGGTAGAGGAAATCTGGACCACGGAACCACGGTCCATCAGAACACAAGCTATGCTTTTTCGCCCACTTCGTCATCGCGTCAGCTATATTGACCTTTGTTGGAGCCCAGCGCCATTCGTCCAGCTTCGTGAGGTTAAGGATTTCGCCAATCCGGTAAGCGACGAACTGTTTATACCGGCGATGGTCTGAATGGATCCACGACAGCACTGTCTTTGAGTCGCTCCAGATGTATCGCTGCTTTACCTCCAGAGAATGCATTTCGACGATAGAATTGGCGAGCTTAGCTCCTCGCTCGGCCGCTTGCAGCTCCAGGCGAGGAATCGACAGATGCTTCAACGGTGCCACTTTTGACCGTGCCATCACCAGAGAGCACACTGGACCGCTAGGCGTCTCGATCCGGAAGTACGCCGCGGCACCGTAGGCGTTCTCGCTTGCGTCAACAAAGACATGCAGCTGTATGTTGCTGTATTCT